>NW_017306649.1:355052-358195 GCF_000935625.1 Nanorana parkeri | reverse complement strand
CCAAATCTGCACTTGATCTAAATAATGCAGTGGGTCTAGTGGATTAGGATTATAATAATCTAAATCAGAAATATACTGTCTATGTAAAAAGGTTCCATGCATAAACATAGGTGACAATTAGATATATTCTTCTATCTGGATTATATCCATGTTAGGATAATTTCGTATGCTGTCCTGTTAATGTTGTACAAAATAACTATGCAAAGGTTTATGCTCATAGTTTCACATCTAACATCCTTATATTCTAATTTTATAACTGAATGTTTTAGAACTTCAGAAGGCCTCCACAAGGCAATCATTGTACTACTGATGCTCTACAGGGCAAACTTGCTGCCAAGAAACCACACACTGCCTCATTTACAGTTGGCTTGGGATAAAAGAAAGAAATAATGCTGTGTGGGTGCAATACATATTTATGTCTTTTACAGAGCCAAAAACTATATATAGAGTGTAGTGACAACATGTTCAAGTTATACATTGTTAATTTATTAGCACCAATGAGAAGGGACACAGGAAAGGAGCAGGATATGTCCTAATTATTTATATAGCAGTATTTAATTGTCTGTCATCTGTTTTGTGCTTTATCTATGTTGGGTTTAATTATTTATCCTTTTTGGCCTGACTGGATGATAACCTTATGTCTATTCTGGCCAATAACAAGCCCCTACTGTGCATGTACTGTATGGTGCTTATCACATTTTTTATTATGACTTGTCCAGACTCATGGCACCCTCCCAGCCAAAGGTATAAATGGGCAAGCATTGCAAATGTGCAGTTGCATCAGAAGGCATTTGGGCCTGTATTCTATAAGGGCTGTGTGACACTGGACAGGGCTGCACAATGAAAAACTCGGGAGCATGCCTAGAGGACAGCATTTTGCTTGGTGACTTCCTCTCAGAGGGTGAGGGGAACATTTAAAGGACAACTTCTCCAAAATTATTTTAAAGGAGAAGTATTGGGAAAGTAAAATGTACTCTTCCCAATGCTTAGAACCATCGTGGAACACTGCACACACCTCTCTATATACCAAGAGTTGAGCAATCATGAACCGCTGATTGCTCAGCTCACAATTTCTACCTGCAGAGAACAGTGACTGTCAGTTACTGTTCCCTTGGTTCACCCCCTCACTTCTCTGTTCCACCAGTGCTCAATAAACGGACAGACAGGAAAGAAGGCAGGCACAGCTTGTTCTGCCTCTAGAGAGGTAGAGCAGGCTGTCAATCAAACAGCAGTCTGGATCCCAACAACAATGTCAGAATCCTTCCTGGCTGCAGCGTTGCTCTGCACTGTCAGTATATAGTGATCAGTAATCTGCTATATGCTAACTTTGGGTCACAGTGTACATTAGTAATGGTTTGGCTTTACTTCTCTTTAAAGTGCATGAGCTGACTGAAGTGTAGTATAATATCAAAATTGTCTGCAATGCAAACCATATGTCGGCATAACTTAGTATAACTGGAAGTAACTATACAAATGGAATTGTTTGGACCAAAATAAGAATGCACCATACATCTTTTATGTTTATTATATATAGTAGGGATGTCCTGATACCAATACTAATATTGGTATCGGGGACGATACCAGATATTTTCACCAGTACTTGTATTCGTGAAAATGCCCCAATTCTTAAGGCAGATACCGATCCTTTAAATTTTCAAGTAGCAGCGGCCGTCCAAGTTTCCGCGCTTGTGGGGACCTCAGCAGCCTGCTGGGGACCTGCATGTAGCTGTCCATGGCAGTGCCTGTCTGGTCCCCTCCTCCTCCTTCCCGGTGCAAGCATAGCCATGGGCAGCCCCACACACAGCACAGTAGAGTCCCGAACAATGGCACACTCCACAGCATAGGAACATATATTGCAGGAGATCCACATGTCGCCCGGGTGAGATCGGCGTGCAGCCTGGTGAGAATGATTCTGGTGTGGGGACATGGACTTGTATTCTGTTGTGGGGCCTTGTATTCTGTTGTGGGGACTTGCATTCTGTTGTGGGGACATGAATTCTGGTGTGGGGACATGTATTCTGGTGTGGACATGTATTCTGGTGTGTGGAAATGCATTCTGGTGTTGAGACATGTATTCTGGTGTGGGGACATTTATTCTGCTGTGGGGGCTTGTATTCTGCTGTGGGGACATGGGTATTCATTTCTGGTGACATCTTTATTTAGCTCTGGTGAGAAGCTGCCCTAAAATCATCACTCTGCGTTGTTTTAGAAAAAATTTCACATGTCACTTTAAGAAATAGTATCGGTAATTGGTATTGGCAAGTACCTGAGGGAAAGTACTTTTACTTGGTCTTAAAAAAGGGACATCAGGACATCCCTAATATATAGCATAGATCCTGAATGACAATCATGCTTTCTTCCATAAATGTGAGACTAATGCAATGGGTGTCAGAGTAAAAAAAAATTCTGAATCTTTTAAATTTTGTCAATTGGCATAACACATTAGGTCAAGGAAATTTATCCAGCATGTATATACAAGAACAGTTCACTTTTTATCTATCTAATATCAAATAGCTATAGACCAAAATCATGTAACAATCATAACAAAAAATGCAGAAAGAGACAGCACTACTGGAATTTCAAATGACGTCAAGAACTTGGATCCCAGATATACTGTATATTGCATACTAGAAAGACTTGCAGTTAGTATGCTGTTTAAGGCATTTTATGTCATGAAATATGAACAGACAAATCTTCCATAAAATAATAAAGCAAAATAACTAGGTAATGTTAACTACTTCCGTTAACCATTTCTGTATTCAAAAAAATAAGTAGCACTCTGACAACCAGCTATGCTGGTATTAAGAGCCAGAGGATAATGTAAACTGAAGCCTGAAAAATGTATGCCATTCTCTGGATATTTCAAATGTCAATGTAGTCCGAACAAAATGACTCCAGTGAGCTCATTCACCGTAGCATTTTACCATTTATGGAAATTATTTCCCTTTAATAATAGTATGCACTTGTATCAAGCTTGCAAATGAATGCACTAATTTGTTACTTCTGTACTACATACTTCTGTACTACATACCGTACATCAGTTAGAGCTTTTATTGTTGACTAAATGTATTCAGTTACAAATGTGGTGACTTTGCTGATAACTCTCCTCCTTAACAGGGCTACAAACAGCAGAACGGGGGGGG
>NW_017306649.1:320447-354880 GCF_000935625.1 Nanorana parkeri | reverse complement strand
TATTGATTTAAGGACATTTAGCATTGTTACTCAAGGCACATTCACCTGCAGGTTCAACATGTATTAATTACACCATACAAGTACTAAATTAGAAAATAAATATGTTAATTTAAATTAAATTATTGCAATATTTGGACAGGTTTGTTTGTTTTTTTCAATAATATGCTATAGTTCTACCTTAATATGCATAAAGTTCAGACAACAAAATAGTGTATGTATAAACAGTATAATGTGTAAGTACTGTAAAAAAAAAAAAGTATATGTGTGTGTGAAGAGTGTTGTGCTACTCTATATTCATGTGTATTATCGTACCTTAAATAAAAGTGTGTTAATACTGTATTGAAGGTCTCTTAAGACAAGTCATAGCTGCTTAGGTGAATACAGTCATACTGTAAATGCTAATCTTTTCAAGGTGAAAAGAATCAGGCTTTTCAAGTGCCCAGCTCTGGCCCCCTTCTGATGAAATATGTAGGTTTTATTGTTGTGCATCAAGGCTTTATGTGAAGAGATTGAATGTAAACCGTGATTATGATTGCTATGGGAAATTTTTAATAAAACAAAAAAGGTAATGTGCACTATTGGGAGCAGTCTTCCTCTTACATATGAAATAATTTTGTAATGGTCTGTGCTGCGTAAAAGGTGGCATCCTTTGCAGTGAATACACCTGTGGTAGGTGCATCAGCCTAGGAATCTGTTGAGTCCATGAACTGGAAAGTGGATGACAGATTGATTTCTCAAGGAGACTATTAACATTTGAGTGCAGAACAGATCCTATTTATAGAGTTTAATATTTTTTACTGAGACATACAGGTACAAACAGTGAAAGCATTGAAATCATCACATTTAGTGCAGAAGAGAGCAACACTTCATGCGTAACACTTTGGGACACTAGTAAATTCACAAAATACACATAATAACACTTTTTCATGTACATTATGAGGTTTACATAGTATTCAGGTACCTTATATGAATAATAGTAATAATAATAGCATAACCAGGGAACTCTGCGGAAGCACCCAAACATTAAACATGACTGGACTAAAACTTACACAACAAAATTGCAGGTGGACAAAGGATCTCCAATCTATTTTCTCACCAGAAAAAGGGATTAATGATAGGAGTATATCACTGATAAGTAATGGAGGGCCAATCAATGGGACCACAGCAGAGAGTATTTGCAGTGCCCCTATTGATTGGTAGGTGAGTGTTTTAAATGCAATTAGTCTATCAAATTCCATTACTTATGCCTCCATAAAAGTAGAGGTATTAGAGATCCATTTAAATACTACCATCCCGTTTCCTGTAAAGAGTGCTCTCGACAGAACAGTGGAGGTATATGTGTCCAATTTAGCGAGGAATTAAAAGCAGAAATAATAAGCGGACTCATTTTGGGCATCTCCAAATTAACTGGAGCAAGGACCCATAGTTACACATTTATTGCAGCAGGTGTTCTCCTTCAAGCCTATTTTAAGAAAGAAATCTGGGGTTTGGTAAACTCTATGTAAAAGAAACAGATAAGTCAGTCTGTGAGAGACGGAAAAAAAACCTGTGTTCATTTCTGTAAAATATCTTCATCCAAATGTGTTCCAAGTCAGCTTCCATCCCTGTCTACTCTACATGGGGCATTAGCTAACAGATGAGAGTACAAATAGGAAATCATGCCTTTTGTGTTGTTTTTTTTAACCATCTAATCAAAAATAGGGGAGGGAAAGATGACAGTTCTACAGTGCCTAGCTGAGTTTGCAAAGCGTGGTGAGGCTGTAAGTACTGGAGAAAACTATTATGGTGTGAAAAGAAGAAAGATGGTAATTGTTCAAAAGACTGAAGAAGCCCTTGGTTGTACAGTTGAGATAATGTATATTGAAAATACCTGCCTTCATCCAAATATGAAATATCTGAAGCTTAAGGCCCCGTTCACATATAGCGACATACCTTTTGCAGCGGATCCGCGCGACTTTCGGGGCGACGTTCCAGCGACGATCCTGCGACGGTAGCGCGACCTTCCCCATCGGGCTCCATAGAAAAAAAGTAAAATCGCGCAAAATCCGCCGAAAAAAGGGTCCGGTAGAAGCGACTTGCGACCGTGACGAGCGACGAGCGACGCGCGACATGGAGTTAAGACAGCTCCATTGAATAACATTGGCCGGCGACTTCTCGCGATATCGCGCGGCAAAAATGCGCGATATCGCGGCGGAAATCGCGCGACAATTCACTATATGTGAACGGGGCCTAAAACCTGCTGGCAAATATTCATTCTGCCATAGATGAGTATATTTAGTGTGGCCTTTAATATTTATGGCCAGTTTGTCAGATTTCCAAATAATCCCAAATAGGCATATTGTGGGCATAGAAGAAAAGGTTTTCACACATATCATAGTTTATAATGAGTGCAGAGAACTTGTACCTTTAAAAAAATATAACCGGACGTTATATGACAGGGGATGGATCCTTCCTCTGTCCCATGCAGTAATATGTTAAAGCTGGGATGGAACAATATACAGGTGAAACTCGAATAATTAGAATATCGTGCAAAGTTCATTTATTTCACTAATGCAACTTAAAAGGTGAAACTAATATATGAGATAGACTCATTACATGCAAAGCAAGATAGTTCAAGCCGTGATTTGTCATAATTGTGATGATTATGGCTTACAGCTCATGAAAACCTCAAGAAACCCAAATCCACAACCTCAAAAAAGTAGATTATTACATGCAATCAATAAAACAAGGATTGTACATAGAACAATATCGGACCTCTGAAAAGTACAAGCATGCATATGTACTCAGTACTTGGTTTGGGCCCCTTTTGCAGCACTTACTGCAATTACTTTTGCATGCTATTCTAATTATTCGAGTTTCACATGTATAAGCAAGGGTTAGGAGCAGCTAAGTCACCCAGGTCTTTCAGGCATTGCAATATCTCAATCTCAACCAAGACTATCTCATTTTCCAAGATGGATCCTAAAATGTACTGTTAATCATTTGAAAGATTTAAAATGGGATTCAGCACAGGGAAACAAGTTTTATATAAAGTTATATATAAAGCTGGGGCAGCCAGATCATTTCGATAAGAATGATCCTCCCAACTTCAAAAATGACGTTTACACCAGGCTATGTGTTTTAATTTATGGGGGTTTTGGCAGACTTATATACCAGGACATGTAAATCGTTGCACTACTTAGGGAGGGGGTCTAGAGCCAGAGGCGTGGACTTGCCCAAGTTCATACTAGGCCAAAGAACCTAACAAATTCTGGTAATAAAATAGGGTTGGGTATCCACTAGAAAAAGGGGTATGATGTGCAGACCTGGCCATTTTATCTTCATCCATGCCTTTCCTAAACCCAAAAATATCAGGTGATTGACAGATTAGGGAATCTAAAGGCTCAATAGCCAAGGCAAAGATGAGAAGAGACAGTGGACAGATCTGCCAAGGGCCTTTCTGTAAACAAAATAATGGGGGTTAGGGAGTCATTCACTCTGATCTTGGCAGAATGGTTTACATACAGGTGCAACACCCAACTGGAGAATTAAGAGCCCAGAAATACTTCCACTCTACACTATTAGATGCTTTTGCTATGTCGAGAGTAGGCTCTATTACCTGGATTATCCAAGTGTATTTGGGTATTCAGGAACAACCTGCGGATATTAACAGTGTTGGATTTGTTAGACATGAATCCCGTTTAATGAAGTTGAATGATGGTAAGAGCTTTAGAAGGCAATCTGTTGGTTAGAACTTAGGCTAAAATTTTGACATTGTTGGGAAGAAGATGGGGCAAAGAGAATCTGGTAAGAGTGGATCTCCTTTTAGAGAATACAACTATAATTGTTTTTTTTTTACAAAGATACTGATAAAAGACTAGTAGATAGGGCTTCCCTAAATGTTTGCAGTGAAGTCTGGAAAAACGTTTGCTTATATGTTTATATACCTAGCTGGGAATTCCATCTAATCCGGACAGTCCCTATCCTCAGGGTTTATAGAAGGGAGGGCAACACATCCCAGAGTTCAGTGTCAGTGTAATTGGCAGGGGAAGTATTGGTAAAATTGTTGAAAAATATTTAAAAAATGAATTAAACAGATTTAGTATGAATTTGTCCAAAGGTGTCTCCAAGAGCTCCTAAATATGTTTTACTTTGCCGAGAGCAGGTTATCTATGTACTGAGTTTACCAGTGGATTCTTCCTCTGCCTCTGCTTGTGAAGCTCATTTTACAACACCTTGCAAATCATATAAGTGTAACACTTCTTCCCAGGGGGTGGGTGAAAAGGTTCCATGCCTTTTTGAAGGATGGAACTCTCTCAATGCAGGTTTTCATAGGATTCCCAGAAGGAAGGAAATTGATAATAAAAAGAATAACATAGGTCTGAACTTCACAATTGACAGGAGCTGTCTACAGTTAAATCTCTGGAAGAGCTCAGAGTTTTTATGGAGATCGATCGGGCATGTTTAGTTGGAGTATCAGTCAGTCATGCAAAGCACTTTAGATGAGTAGCATCATCTTTGGCCCATTCCTAAGGTGGTGAACACTGCATCTGTGGTGCCTGGTGAGCACCAGTGCCCACTTGCAACACAGGCCTTCCACCTCAGATCATCCTTTTTTTTAAGTCATGGTGCTAGCAAACAGAAGTGAGAACAGAGAGGTGTACAGGCGGGTTAAGGAGTATCTCAAGTGAACAGATGGCTTGTGGGAGCTCTCCTCCACACGTCCACTTACATGAGAAAGCCAGCCACTCCCCCATACCAATTATAGGGCTAATTCAGAACATTAAAAGGTTTTCACAGTTTCTTTTGGTTGTGGCTAATTTTAAATAAAACCTTTTTCCTGTTATATCTGTTTAAAAAGCAGTGGATACTCATTTTATGCATGTGGTTTTTGAAGAGAAGGCTTACTAACATGTGGATATGACATCCAGCTCTGCATTGATATGCCTCTATGTTGTAAACTGCTCTGAGGTGTAAATTCCACTTTTGCAAACTAGAAAGCTCAGTTAAAATGCTACTCTGTCTTGGTATGAGCCACTTAGTGAACTACTCCAGAAAGGTTTCAGTTCTTTACAGCAGCCAAACAGGGTAATCAAAGCTAATGTCTCAACTGCTCTTTGAATATCTGAAATGATCCCACGGAGGGTAAGCAGCCCCAAATCTGACCTAGTTTGCCATACAGGTGCTTGGACTACTTTTTTTGTTTAATAAACGTTGATGTCGACTACACTATGAGGAGTTCTTTTTTCCTTTTTGTTTTTTCGCTAAATTATTGATCCATGGGACGCTGATGAGACGGCCCTGGGACTACTAATTGGCTTTTGATCTCTCTTTGCCTGACGCATCTGACGCATATTTACGTTTATATGTGCGTAAACATGGGTGTGGGGGAGTTAAAAAAAAATTTACATAGGGGGATAACAATCCCCCTATATAATAGCAAAGGCACACTGACAGGTCCTCTTTATGGAGACATTAGAGGTCACTTCAAAACACGGTTTCACTTCAAAACACCCCATACAACCGATCGGCGGCTATAGAGCCGCTGATTGGTTGTATTAGAAAAAGCCGGTAACGGCTGTGCTAAATGTGCAGGTTTTTCCTGCCCGTGCAAGTGCGCTAGGGGGCGTGCACGAGCAGTAAAAACATGCCGTCTGGAGGCGGCAACCCGCCAATGGGAGTCTGCCGTCCGTTAGTTTTTTCTCAACAGGCGGACGGCAGGAGGTTAAGAAGCCGAAAAGTGTCTGGCCATGAAGTCTTAAAAGACTGTTACTAATCCTGAAGCTGTTATGCTATGTTTTATCTGCCAAAAGATTTATAATTTTGTTTTGCCAGTCTTTTGGTTTACACACCTGTGCTATGCTGCACAGCCAGGATGATCTTTCTGCTACTACCTAGTTCAGCATTTCTACTTCATGGCACAACTCTCTGCTCATTAAAAAGATGATGGTGCTTCATTGTCTAGTGAGAAGGCTGGAGATGATCAAGGAAATAGGAAACTGCTTTGCTGAATTTGAAAATATATTTATTACTTACCTAGATGTGTGGTTTGGCAGAAGTGGGTATATCACAGGAATTGTGTTACTGTATCATACCTCCTTTAGTAGGTCAATTAGTAAAAATATGTAATACAGCTGTGCACTTAGCTGTTTGGCTAGAGTTCTGCTTTAAGATTTGTTCTAGATAATGTTGTTTTGATTTGTTTAATGTTTAATTATAGCTATATTTGCATCAAAAGCCATTCTACTTCATATGTGGCCGTGTTTAATTAAATTTAATGAACTGCAGCATTAGTGTATGTAATCTAATGAATTAAATTGCAGGCTGTACATTAATTGTGGGTATTTATCTCAATTCCTATAATAACTATATTCTTTATATTCAATCAACCGACACAATTCATAATGCTGGTAGAAGTAGGATTACAAAGTAAAAAAGCCCCTCTGAAAATCTGCAGCATGCTGTATGCCATATAATGTACACATTTTAAGGGCGTGATCTATAATCAGAGAATTGCATAACATTTTCCTAATGCATGCTGACTGCACATAAAAATAATGTAGTCATAGAAATGTTCTAATGCTTGCTTTTATTTATGCAAGCCTTTGTATAACATGCTGTTTATTATACCACATTCTAATGCTGGCCATAAATGGACTGCTCTTTCATCCAACCCTACTACAAAAAAGCCCAATATTTTCCTGTTTACAGAGCTTCTTTCAACTGAGTAAAAGTGTCTGGCCATGAAGTCTTAAAAGACTGTTACTAATCCTGAAGCTGTTATGCTATGTTTTATCTGCCAAAAGATTTATAATTTTGTTTTGCCAGTCTTTTGGTTTACACACCTGTGCTATGCTGCACAGCCAGGATGATCTTTCTGCTACTACCTAGTTCAGCATTTCTACTTCATGGCACAACTCTCTGCTCATTAAAAAGATGATGGTGCTTCATTGTCTAGTGAGAAGGCTGGAGATGATCAAGGAAATAGGAAACTGCTTTGCTGAATTTGAAAATATATTTATTACTTACCTAGATGTGTGGTTTGGCAGAAGTGGGTATATCACAGGAATTGTGTTACTGTATCATACCTCCTTTAGTAGGTCAATTAGTAAAAATATGTAATACAGCTGTGCACTTAGCTGTTTGGCTAGAGTTCTGCTTTAAGATTTGTTCTAGATAATGTTGTTTTGATTTGTTTAATGTTTAATTATAGCTATATTTGCATCAAAAGCCATTCTACTTCATATGTGGCCGTGTTTAATTAAATTTAATGAACTGCAGCATTAGTGTATGTAATCTAATGAATTAAATTGCAGGCTGTACATTAATTGTGGGTATTTATCTCAATTCCTATAATAACTATATTCTTTATATTCAATCAACCGACACAATTCATAATGCTGGTAGAAGTAGGATTACAAAGTAAAAAAGCCCCTCTGAAAATCTGCAGCATGCTGTATGCCATATAATGTACACATTTTAAGGGCGTGATCTATAATCAGAGAATTGCATAACATTTTCCTAATGCATGCTGACTGCACATAAAAATAATGTAGTCATAGAAATGTTCTAATGCTTGCTTTTATTTATGCAAGCCTTTGTATAACATGCTGTTTATTATACCACATTCTAATGCTGGCCATAAATGGACTGCTCTTTCATCCAACCCTACTACAAAAAAGCCCAATATTTTCCTGTTTACAGAGCTTCTTTCAACTGAGTATCTATCTATCTATCTATCTATCTATCTATCTATCTATCTATCTATCTATCTATCTATCTATCTAATTTTATCAAACCAATAGTAAACATGCACATTTAGTACTCATTAATCAACATTATAATGTTGAGTGATACTTCTTTTATCCATCTTGTTGGCATGATAAAAGTGGCCTTTACAATATGCTCAATACAATCCACTCTTTATATCATATCCCATTGTTAGTACCTTGTATTTTTCTGTGAATTGGTGCATGCTTAGCAGCTATGTTGCTTGAGATGCTATAGAAGGTTGACAACTTAATTTCTCCCTCTATTACATCTCCTAAAATCTCACAAGAATTCAGTCATTCACAGATATAAATTTGGAAGAAGAAGACTAATGCCATCCATGTCTGTTTAGAGGGCGATAAAGCCAATAGGGGAATTTATATTTAAATAATTGACAGTCTGTGCATGTATGGTTCAAATCTCAGTTTGGGCAAACAAATCAATTTATCCCTAACCAGACATCACATGCAAAAGTTATCTGGAATTTTTGAGACTTTTAAGCTTATCACATTTGCACATTTGTATTTTTTTTTAAATATGGCAGCAATGTACACAGAGTGTAGGCATATGCAGTTGCTGTATATGAACACAGAAACTTTTTTGTTAGCTTTCCCCTTCATATCCTCATGGAAATGGCCACCTCTGTGCTCTCGAAGCAAAGTGTGTATATTACAACTGAGCTCTCTCTCCCCTATTCATTAGTATTCATAGTAGCAACCCCCCTTGACAGTGTATTGTGTATAAAGGCAGAGCTAGTGTTTAGTGATTGTCTTGCAAAGAATCACAGAGAGGGGGCAGCTGTTTACAGCCTGCTTTACAATCCAACACCGGAGTCAGACTGAATTTCCTGTGGAGAATATTTAGAATTTTTAGGATTCAGGTCTAATAAAAAGCGTCATACAAAAATTAAGAAACCCTGCAATGTGAGTCATGAAAATGTACACACATGTACACAATCACTGTCCCTCTACATTACCACAATAAATGCTAATCACTTACAAAGATAAGGTAAGGTAAGGACAATCTGAATGGTTTAACATAGGGCTCTTCAGAGAGCAGCAATCAGTAACATGCATTGGGTAAGGCCAGGTTCCTTGCAGAAAACCTTATTGTAGGTATATTTTTTCATGTAACCTACTGGCATCAATGTAATATCCTGTTATAATGCCATTTTTCATGAAAGGTCTTCTTTACTAAGCTATGTACATGTAAAACTGGAAACCTTGGACATATCCAATTATCCACAAACACATTACCTGTCTCACTGGTCAAATAATAAGGTCTAAAGTTAAGTGGTATCACTAAAGTTTTTCTGGGTTTTGGTGAATTCAGTGCACTTTTTGAAAAATTGTGTCTTTTTAATTACAGTAGAGCTTATCTGATGATAGTAAATAAAAAAATGACTGGACTTGCAGATTACTCCTAAAAACATTTCAACACTCATCCAGGAGTTTTTTTCCATTCATCTGATAATAGAGAATTACTCTGCATTTAATACCTTATAGGTAATCTGATTACCTAAATATAATTACTGTAATGTCACGCACATAAAGGGCTAATGGATGCTGTACACAACTCAAGATGGGAATTGTTGTTAAAAATGCACCTTATTTAGGTAAGGGTTAACTGGAATTTCATTCCTGGAAGTAGGAAACTGAGGAAAAGAGGTTAGCACATTATTGTAAGTCTCTAAAAGGAAGTGTCACAAGTTCCTACCTGTGTTTATAGAAGGTTACTCCATATTTGACATAAATGGGCTCTTTTGCACCTACAGGTGAAACTCGAATAATTAGAATATCGTGCAAAAGTAATTGCAGTAAGTGCTGCAAAAGGGGCCCAAACCAAGTACTGAGTACATATGCATACTTGTACTTTTCAGAGGTCCGATATTGTTCTATGTACAATCCTTGTTTTATTGATTGCATGTAATAATCTACTTTTTTGAGATTGTGGATTTGGGGTTCTTGGGGTTTTCATGAGCTGTAAGCCATAATCATCACAGTTATGACAAATCACGGCTTGAACTATCTTGCTTTGCATGTAATGAGTCTATCTCATATATTAGTTTCACCTTTTAAGTTGCATTAGTGAAATAAATGAACTTTGCACGATATTCTAATTATTCGAGTTTCACCTGTACTTCAACCCGTCCATCATCTCTGCCAAAAAAGAAGCCATGTTCATAACTGATGACACCTTTTCAAGAATATTTAATATGTTTAGCTGCGTTTAATCTACTATCCATAGATAGACAATAAATATTTCTTAAATAGAAGTAACTTAAAGGAATAATGGAGCAACAGGAAATGGTTTTGGTTACTTACATTAGCATTTTTACACTTTTGGATGCACTTGGCACTGTGCATACATTCCTGATTATTCTGCCTACACAGTCTCTGCAGAAAGGGCATTTACCTCTGTTTACTTATTCAACCGACTGTACCAGGGCTGCCAGCCATACCCCTTAAGTTAAATGCTACCTTTATTATTCACAATACAGATTAGGAACCCCCTGGACTAACAGGCACTTGGACAAATTATAGATGTTGCACAACATTTTTAACAAGTTAGCATGAGGAAAAAACACTGGGCTATTGGGTATTCAATAAAATACTGTTTTAAAATTGCATGACAGTATTCTTTCATTCTATATCAGTTACATTTTAGTGCAATGAAAGCAAACTGTTTTATTCATGACTAAGGAAATGTGGCAATTTTTCATTCTGCCGTGGCTTGGTGTAGGTTGCTCAATTGCCTAGTTAATGATGAATGTCTTTTTACACAGATAGAATGCAGCATATTTTTTTCACAGTTGTGAGAACAACTTCATGTTCTGCAAAGTTGTCTGACCATTGTAGTGAAGCTTTATTTTATTCTTGTTTTTTGAAAACTGGATAAATCAAATATCTCAATAACAGTTGAACTCCAGTCAAGCCTCAAGGCTTTCACTTGCATTATCTTAAGCAAACCCAGCCTATATGTTGTGTTTAGTGGCTTTTTATCCCAAATGCACATCTTAGCCAACTGATTGCCCTGCTTATTTTATCATATAGATTCTGATATCCTTATTTTTTAAAGGACCTGAATCTAACCCATTAAAAAAGCCGATGACAAAGTGTTTCCAACTCTAAGCAACAATTTGGATTGAATCTAGGAGAACTACTATTCTGGTTACAATTAAGTATGCTAAACGTAAAATGAAATTAAACTCTCTGTAAAATCTTTCTTCTTAGTGCTGGCGGGGACCAGACCATTTTTTGAGCATGCTGCATAGCAGACCAGGAAGGGGGGAGCATGTGCCCCCCCCCCCACAAACTGTTCAAGGCTACATGCCCTCGACATTGGTAGGGTACCTTGCCAAGGGGGCCCCCATGGCAAGACACCTTGTTCCCATGTTAATGAAGACAAGGGCCTCATCCCCACATCCAGTGCCCAAGAGAATGTGGGGGTCTGCAGGTGGGGACCTATCAGAATCTGGAAATCCCCTTTATAATAAGGGGGCCCCCAGATATCTGGCCCTGCCACCTACTTGAATACAGATGGAGTACATTGGTACCCCTTATTACCCATTGCAACAAAGAGTAAATAGCAAATAAATACACAAACACCATTTACACATTTTTTTTAAATGAATGGTGTCCAGCTGTGAAATCTGTGTCAATCACGACATCCAGCGATGAAATCAACATCAATCACGACATCCATAGATTAATTCCATGTCAATCACGATGTCCAGTGATGAAATCCACGTCAATCACGACATCCAGTGAGGTGATCTATGTGAACCACAGAGTGTATTCAAAAAGTAACATGTCGATCGGCACACATACTGTATGAATAAAACACAACGCAAGTGAACAATTAGCGAGAAAGTAAAATTCTCTCTGAGATACTTACACAGAGCAGCTGTCAATCAAAAGAGGAGGCGTTCCTCCATACATTGGGCTGACTGTGCATCTGCTGTGCCTCTGAAAACAGGGAGGGAGACTCCATCAGACACAGCAAGAGAATAGTATAGTACTATACCAGTATAGTAATGCCTGCCAAATCTAGGTGGGTGCCTGTAGTGACCACGGATGGCACCGTGAAGTAACATCAAAGTAAATACAAAATTTCACCAGCACTCCAATGTAAAGTGAAATCAGTGCATTTAATGACTGAGAATGTCATCATTGCAAGCACTTTCGGGGACTCGCAGGGTCCTCTTCTTTAGGCTCAGAATAACAATGACCCTCAGAACAGAGGTCCCGACCAGCACTTAGAAGAAAGAGGATTTTAAAGAAAAGGATGCACAGAATGAAAAAAAAAGCCACATAGACTACAGTATGTCTTATATATAGACATTGATTTTATTTAAAAAAAAAACTGTGAGAATTTAATATCACTTTAAAAGTAAATAGGAAGACTTTCTGATTTAGAGGTAAAATTCCACTTTTATTTGAGAAAAAGATATAATATATAAAACTGGTACACAGACCATTTTCAATGTAATTTCATGAACTTGAAGCCATCTGCCTTTCAACAAACACCTTGCTTGATTGTAACCATGTCAACACCAAGGACATGTGTGTATTGGACCTCTACAAATGTAATTTTTCACCCTTAGAATTGGTAGCAACATTTGTATTTTCTTTGTGTATACTGGTAGCAATAAAAAAATCAATGTGGATTTTAAATTACTCTGTACGGTTTCTTTAACTGATCGTGAGTAATGCCCCAAAAGTTAAACCAATATCCAATCGTCATAATTTAATTTATCATTATGTCATGTACATGAGCTAACAGTAAGGGTGTAAAATGCTATGAAACACACATGTTACTGAAGCCTGTGTTAAATGGCATTAGTGAATCTGTAGGGATAAAGGTGATAGATGCTGCTGATAGTAAGTGACACCTCTGTTTAGAAAACATAGTTTCAATTTCATATAAATGGTCTATATAGTACTATTTAGACCACCTAGCCCCATATGGCATCTGTACAATAGAATGTCTGCTCTTTTATATATATATATATATATATATGTATATATATATATAAACCTGTACTGAGAGAAGCATGTAGGCTGCCATTGCTATCCTTTATTCAGTTAACTAGAATAAATATACAATAGGTAAGGTTGCAGAAGAAAAAGGTCAGAACACCTGAGCTGTGTACGTTTTCCAAGTCAGTGATTCAAAAGGAACAGAATGCAATGAATCAGCATGACTGTCAAACAAACATAATTTTCAGAAAAAGATCAGCAATAGCGATGCACATCATTTAATCGGTACAGTTTACCCAGTTTACCTTTAAAGGGGTTCTAAAGCCTCCCGTTTTTTTGCCTATATCTACTGCTGACAAGCAGTAGATATAGGCAAAAAGAAAATTATTAAACCGCTTAAACTGTGGTTTAGACTGACCTCATTATCGCTGCGCGTTCCCACGGCGAGAGTCCGGAACTATTTGTGCCGCCGCAAAGGATCTTGGGGTGGGCGCATGCACAGTTCGGATTCTCGGCCGGGAGACGAGCAGAGACGCAAGGTAAGTCTATGGACGCGTGCACCCGCCTGCAGACACCGCTGGATCGGAAGTGCCTATAAGCAGAGAGGAGTCAGTGCTGGATCGGAGAGCCGCTGCACTGCTGGAGGGACAGATGAAAACATGGGGAAAGAAGAGGAAGATCGGATTAAGAGACATCATTTAAGGTAAGTGCTGACATTAACATTGGGGGGGGGAGGGAAAACATTTTTATCCTTTAATGTCACTTTAAGTGAAGTTGGAGAATTACTGACACTTCTTTCTATGCAATTGTTCTAAACTCTCCAGTTTGCTTGTGTACTGGGTGTATTTTTAGTGATGTTTTCTAGCAAGTTGTAACATTAACTCTATAAGCTGCAAATGTTAATACACATTCATCTAAAGTCAAACTGTAAAACACATTTTCTTCGAGCTCTGCAATCTGTCCTCAAGGTTCTTTATGGGCACGGAATGACTCCAATCCACGAGGTCAGGTATTATTGTTCTGTTGCAAATGGCAATTACAAACTGACAAACATTGTGCTCCGTGTTGAACTGTAAAATGCATGGGGATACAAATGTAAACATAATTAAATGCATTATAAAAATCAAACAATTCTCAGAAACTAAAACTAAAGAAATTAAATATGGAAATATATATATCTATATATATATAGATATATCTATATCTATATCTATATCTATATCTATATCTATATCTATATCTATATCTATATCTATATATATATAGATATAGATATAGATATATCTATATATATGTTAAAAAAAAGACAAAAAAGAACAAAAACAGAGTATTGCAGTAAGCAATGATACCTTTCTTATTGGACTAACATAAATTCAAAAGACAAGCTTTTGAGAGTTAACCTCTCTTCTTCAGGTCAGAAGATTCTGTATTGCTTCTGATCTGAAGAAGAGAGGTAAACTCTTGAAAGCTTGTCTTTTGAATATTATCCAATAATAAAGATATCATTGCATACTGCAAAGCTAGGTACAAACCCGCAGCAGTATCCTACAATCCGTAAAAAAGGCTATGACCTGCTTTTTTTTATTCTGAGGCAAACCTTTAATTGCTTCAATCTTATTCATCAAAGGCTTTATCACCCCACCCGCCCAATGCTGTTGCCCAAATACAGTACAATTTGGTGCATCAAATCACCACATTGTGAAGTGCACCAAAGCACTACATGAACAATCCCTTTGGTAATATTCTGTATTCAAAACTAAAATCTAAAAAAACAAACTTTTGTTTACATACATAAATATATATATAACAAATTCAACATTTAATATAACCAAACTTCTGGAAAAGCTTTCATAAGATCCCTCAATCTGATTAATCAGATAGTCTGATCAATCAAATATGTGCAAAATCCAATCTTCCTCCTCTGTTATGTGTATGCCGCCACCCTTAATTAGGAAATTAAAGAATCAGCGTGACTCCACTACCAACAAAAATCCTATAGAGCAGCTTACCATATTCCACTGGCAAAAAGATTGTGGCGATAATGGACTCATGTTGCACATACACACACACATAAAACATATATGTTACGTTCAAACTACAAACGTCTTAGGAAGTTTTTTAAATATTTCCACAAGATCCCATTGTGTGATTTATCAAATAGTCCAATTTAACACATATGTACAAAGTCCAATTTGTTTCCTCTGTTGTGTGTATGCTTCCACCTTTAGGCCCCATTCACACCAGGGCAGGAGCGTTTTAGCGTGGTTTCCATGTGATTGTTGAAAGGGCGGTTTTGGGAGCTGATCATTGAAATCTATATGGAAAACGCGCTAATCAGCATGAAAAAAGTAGCACAGGGTGAAAGTAGCTAATGTTGTGCATTTTGGTGCATTTTGGGCGGCAGGCGGTTCAGATTGCAGGGTGCTGCTGTTCCATGAACTAGCTCAGATATAAAAAAAAGGCTGGTGGACAGTTAATTAGTGAGGACTGGTTAATGGGTAAAAGGCAGGAGACTTTATCCCACACAATCTGAGAAAACATCAGAGTTCATTTCCTCCTAAGCAGACACCTTGGAGAAACCTAGGTGACACATACACCCTCCACAATCCTGCCAGCCAGTTGCCTCACAATAAATACAAAAACATGTAGACAAATGGTACCTGTAATCTGTGTCAATTGGAAGAGCCTAGGTGCACACAAAGAGATCAATACTAAACAATAGAAATTATGTGGGTACTCAGGAGCTTGCGCCAAATACTATGAGTGCCCGCATTACTCTTGATATAATAAAAAATAATGTGTATACATATATATATATATCATCCTTCTATCTACTGCCAAAGAAGGACTCCTCAACTCATTCTTCCAGCCTCCACTGGGTGGCGCTATGGTGCCTGAACTACCAAACAGCAAGTGATGCTCATCAATTGTTGTTTAGCCAATATAACTGATCTTCTAGCTGTCAAGCACGTGAACGGTTACTGTTGCATACTGTGTATATATATATATATATATATATACAGTATATATATGTATATCTAAATATATGTCTTAAACCCAATGAAATATAAGTTAAATTGTTAGTTCTCAGGACTAACATTTTAACCATTACAAATATTGATTATAATTGACCCTGAACTTGTAATATTATTATTATTGTTGTTATTAGCAGCGTTACAGATGTTGTTTTTTTATAATAAATATTATTACTGTATTTGCAGTGACCCTAGAATATGTTCACAAAGCCACTTCATACAGGCAAAGCTCCTTAAAGAAGAAATTGAATGAATGGACAGTTTATTTTGTAATTGCTACAGTACTGTGCAGCAGTGATAAGTATTCCTCAATAATCAGATAAAGAGATGAATTATCAGTTTCTGCTGATATAATTGAGTCCTTGCTCTTACTGCCAGTATAAGACCTGTCAGTTTTCATACTTGTTCCTGCATGGTCTAACTGATAGGTAGGTCATTTGTCACATGGCATTAAAGAACAATTTAGTGCTTTTCAGCTGGAAATCGTTCTACAACATGATGTCAGTAATTTGTGGTCTAATTTCATTTTTGCTTAATCATGTAGACAAACTATCAGTTAGCTAAATAGCTTTCACTTGTTTTTTTAACTGTAATGCAAATTTCTTTAAACACTTTCTGTACAGTATGCAGTGGGACCTTTTTTAACCAATTGATGACTGGGGTGCTTAACCCCCTTCCTGGCCAGAACATTTTGCAGTATTTAGCGCTGCAGTACTTTGACTGACATTTATTCCATCATGCAACGCCATACTGAAATTAATTTTATATCTTTTTTTTAGGGACAGATAGAGCTTTCTTTTGGTGGTATTTTATTTTTTACTATATAACGAAAAAAGTACAGAAAATATAGAAAAAAAACGTTTTCCCTATGCTATATTATGAAATATTTACTATTACCAAATTTGTTTGGTCACGTTGGGTAAATAGACATCAAACAAATCAAACCTTTAAAATGCACGCGCCTGCAAAATTTGCAAAAACCTACCATACCCAATAGTGGTCATAGGCGACGCTTTTACAAGCTTTTACTGCTCATCAATTTAGTGTTATCAGTGATTGATGGCCATAGAATTATTGCTCACGCTCCAACGTTCACGGTGATATGTAACATGTGCGATGTAATGAGCGCAATCGTCATTTTCGCACATAGGTGCACCCAACGCATGTTGGGGACATAAAAAATGTCTTTATTTTATTTTTATATGTGACTTTATTTTTTTTAGAACTTTAATTTATTTTACTTAACTTTATTGCTATCACATAGGGAGATAACGAGCCCACTATGTGATAGCCAATTTACAGTGTCAGGTCCTGTTTATGGAGACATCATGGGTCTCAAGACCCCCAATGTCACCTAGGGACCCAGAGCCGTAGCTAGCTCTACTTTTGCGCCCGAGGCAAAAACAAAAAAAGGGCCCACCAAAAGGTATGTGACATCACCCAGCACCGCGCACGCACAGCGTCATGTGATGTCAAGCGCCCCGCCTCCAGGATGTTTTTTATTATTTTTAATTTTTTTTACTTATTTTTTTTTATTATTTTACTGTGGGGGGGTTTCAGGGAAATACTAGGGGTCTAAACAGCCCCGTGATATTTCCATTTTAAAATAGAAAAAGAAATTGAGGACACAGAGTCCGCAATCTCTTTTTCTGCAGGCTGTTCCAAATGAATGGAAAGTACAGGGTCTTCCCCATTCATTCAAAATATTTACTATCAACCAGTTCTGAATGGGGAAAAGCCTCTGTACAGAGTGCTACTACCCATTGAGAAGCTCATGAATGAACAGGAAGTGATGTAAAGCACTTCCTGTTCATTCATAACTGGGGACACATAGTACTATGTTACCCCAGATATTTATAAACACTGGATCAGCTGATTGCTCCAGTGTTTGCTCATCACACAGATGATCGGTACGTATCACTGATATGTACTGATCCTCTGCCGCTCGGCCACGCACAGAACACAGCCTCCGGCTTTTCCTCTGGATCCCCACAGCTCTCCCCATCTGTATGGAGCTGGGATCCAAGGAGAAGTGAATCGCTGAAGCCGACGGGCGGGGGGGGAGGGATCTATCACAGGAGGGGTTGCTATCACAGGAGCATGGCCAAGCGGTGAGGAGAGAGAGAGCAGCTGGCTGTCAGATCCTGGCTGAGCGGCTCTCTCATCACCACTCAGCCATGCTGCTGTGACAGCGGCTCCATTCTCTGCCCCCCCCACCTGCTTCAGCACTACACTTCTCCTTGGATCCCCTCTGCATACAGATGGGGAGACCAGCGGGGGTCCAGAGGAGAAGCTGCAGGTTGCGCCGCCCCACTTCTCCCTGCTGGCTGAGCCCTGGCTGTGCCCCCCGGCACCTGAGCCTGAGGCAAAAGCCTCAGTCACCTCACCCTCACGACGACCCTGCAGGTACCACCAGAGAAGCTGATGAAGCAGAGATCTGCTTCAAAAGCTTTTCTCCAGCTTCTGTAGCCAGGGATGACAGCTGAAAGTGGAAGTGATGTAATATACATCATTTCCTTCATTCAGAGACCAGAGAGGAGATGGGAGGGAGATGGTGTGTACTGATCTCCCTTTGATCTCCGGCGACAGAGCCACCTTTCCGGCCCTGGCTTCTTTTTCTCACTTTACCCTCCTTCCAAAAAAATCACTATATGCATCCATTGCAAAATCTACAGCCTCAAGCAATAATAAAACAAGTCTGGCAAAGGGTTTGAGAGGCCTACCTTAGGGCACATCAATCAGGAAAGAGTGTCAGCAAGGGACAATGATGAGTAGAACCAAGCATAGGCTTAAACCTCACCGCAAGTCTACTAACTCTTCCCCACCATCTACAGCGGCATCCCTAATTGGCTAGTGTCTCAACACCGGCTTGATAAAACAAATGACTCTATAGCTGCTTCCATTCCAGCTGGTGCTGTCGGTCTACTTCTAGTAGATTACAGTGGCAGGTACCCAGATGGTATTTTTTCCCCAGAAGGCCTTGCATGCCGTTCACTAGATTATTCAGGGCTAATGCATCAGTTTTGCTGGATCACGTTGTTAACCTCAGGGTCCACAAGACTACAGACATTATGGGCAGGAATGGTATATCACCTTCATGACACACTGGGCAAATAAGATGGGGGCGGGCAAGGATGCAGGATGGGAAACAACACTGATGATGATGCTCTGTGTCCTGCACCTTAGTGATGGTGACAGTGTGGTCACCCATTCCCCTTCTCCTATTGGCCTCAGGTGTTGACTCTTCTGAACCACCAGTAGCCCTCAAGCACTCCAGAGCCCACACAACATCACAGGCAAAAAGCCCCCCAAATAATGTTGTGCCTATGTGCACAGTAGTAATTTATTTACATTAGGCCCCAATTTCAACACAGTCCCCAACATCTATTTTTACATTTAAGAGGAAACATTAGAGTGTTTTTATTCACAGAACAATCATGCCAAAATATTGTAGAACCTCCCTGTGCATAATATTAAATTATTTGCACTTGTGCCTAGTTTTAACAAGACCCCAAACACAATGATTGGTCAGGAAGCCAGGCTGCCTTGCAGTTTCCTTAGGCAGTATGAAGCCAGCTTCCTAGCCAATCAGGAAGCCCGGGGCAGGTCATGATGTGCCACCCGGTTTCCTGATTGGTCAGGAAGCCAGACTGCCTTGCAGTGTTGCTAAGCAGCATGAATCTGGCTCCCTAGCCAATCTTGAAGCTGGGAGGTTTGTCATGACCTTCTGCCTGGCTTTCTGATTGGCCAGGAAGCCGGCTCCATGCTCCCTCATGGCACTGAAATTTCGATACCAGGGTTAGTATCAGAGCATTTCGGCGAGTACTCGTATTGCTTAGTATTGGCACCGATAATGATACCAGTGCCGGTATCGGTGCATCTCTACCGCCCAAAGCTGCCACAGCTGCCTTACTAAGTTGGACTCTATGCAAATTGTGTAAATTCAGTCCCACCCTGCAGAAATGTTCTTTATGTGGTGACTTCACCTCTGTAGTCTTTCAACTATAAGGAAACAAGTACACACAACTTAGCAATAGACAGGAAGTGGCTGTTCAAGGTAAGTATTGCACAGCTCAAAGTACAGCATTCATCGAAAACCCTATGTTTTATTTACAATTGGATTGCAGGCAGGATGGGGATCCGTAAGCATTATAACAACCGGGGCACCCTTTTTAAGGTAATTATAAATGCCAAAATGCTTTCATTGGTGAAGTTAGAGTTCTTCTTTAAAAAAAGAAAACAACAAAAGTTCAGGGGTAATACTAATGCAGAGCTTTGCAAAATAATCCCACTAGCCTGACTGATTTGCGGTAAGTACATGCCTACTTCTATCAAAAACTTGTTCCGTGAAAACAATTTACTGTTTTAATATCAGTGCATCATTTCCAATCTTTCATAACTGAAAATTAGGTTTTCAATTCACTAAATGTTTTAATAGTTCAATATACCACATACATGTCCTGTAATTGAGAGTGGCATTATTCTGTGTGTATTTCACAGAAACGATTATTCCCTAAATAACACTAGCTTTTGCCTATTATTATTGAATAACTAAATGTGCCGAGCTACAACAATGAACAATACAAAAAAAAACAATAATTAGGACCCCAATCTGATCTTTTAAAAAATAGGTTTATACAGAAAGGTTATGAAGATGATTCTCTTAATAAAGAAATTGGACAGATATAACAATTCCAGAGAGAGAGGATCTCTTGAAAGATAAACCCAAGGGGGCAGAATGTAAAGATCGACAGCTAGCCTTCATATCAGATTATAACATTCAGTTTAGGGATGTAGAAAAGATTGTTATGAAACATTGGGATATTCTGAGAATGGATGCACGGCTACAAGGGTTACTTCCCTCAAAACCTAAATTAGTTTATAGGAAGACCAGATCTATAAAAGACATGATAGCCAAAAGTGTCATTGATTCACCTATTGGGAAGAAATCGGTCACATTCTTGGATGCAGTAGGTTTTTATGCATGTGGCCGTTGTCATGCATGCACCCAATAATGGGAGGAGGAGAAAACATTTCATAATCCCCAAAGATAATACGCAGGCCAATATAAAATAATGAATCTCATGTGATAGTGAGGGAGTAGTTTATGCTTTAGAATGCCTGTGCAGGCTACAATATATAGTTTGCACCTCTAGGAAATTGGCAATTAGAATCAAAGAACATGTTTACAATATCAGATGAGGTTTTGAGGACCACTTTATTTCCAAGCATTTTGTGGAATTTCTCCCCAAAAAATCCCAAATTTCTCCAATTTTGGGGGATTGAAAAGATTAAAAAAACATTGGAGAGGAGGAAATTGGAGATGCGAACTGGCCAAAAAAGAAACAGGTTGGATCATTAGGTCAGGTACCCTGAAAACCAGGGGCATGAACGTGGATTTTGATCTCAATTGCTTTAAAGACAATTCTTGAATTTTTCATTTTACACTTTGTAGGCATATTTGCGTGGTTGTGGGTGATCATGCACATGCACTTTTGCTTTTATTCTGTTGGCATATATTTTGTTATGTTTAGCTTTTTTATAGAAGGGTTACGAGATGTATATTTTTACAATTTATACCTTTTTTTTATTTATTTTTTCTCTTATGGCGATAGATTTTTTATTGCAATGTTTTTAAAGTGTATATGGTAGACGCTGACTATTTCCATTCTTGAGATGGGCAGTCTGGTCTATTCAGTGATTGGTGGTAAGTAGGAGTGTTTCCTGATTATAGACGTGACTGCATATATGTGATCTAGAAAGTCAGATGCTCCTGATCCCTGATGAAGTCTCGCTGGACGTAATGCGGAGCATCTGACATCACATTGATCTCTATGACTGACGGCCGCAGTCATTTGAAACTCCTGCACACACTCCTCAGAGAGATTCCATGCTATGTTACCACTGCTTTTAAGTGAGTAATTTTCTTTTAATAAACCATACTTTGTTTGTATGGTATGCGCTATAGTGTTTGCCTACTCTTTTGGATAACACGATCCTGGTATTGACATCCTATACTGAGGAGGCCTACAGATCGATAAAGATTGGAGGTTATTGTTTTCCTACTAAAGAAGTGATATACAGATCTGTCTGCTGGTCTGATTACACCAGTGGAGGACATCTTGATCGATTTGAGCTGAGGGCCCCCTCCCCTGGTTAAGAAGGGAATTGCCTGATTTGACCTTTTGTTGGAGTCTATCAATAAGGTGAGCACCCCTATATCTGGTGTACTGCACGTGGTGCATTTGGTGAAGGAACAAGAAATATACATCACTATTGCTATATATGGACATTTTCAGAGTTATGAAAATGTGGAGACTTTACACCTGATTGATTTTTATTAAATTACATTTGTTTGAGTCACTGACTATTGTTTTTTTTGTATTGTTCATTGTTGTAGCTCGGCACATTTAGTTATTAATTTTTCACATATACACTCTCACAGTGGGTGTACATTCTAGTGCCTCGTAGCTATTAGTTGGCTTATTGGTGCAGTTCATTTTTATATATTTATATACTTATTATAATTTAGAATTTATATAGTGCCAGCGGTTTGCACAGCACTTTACAAAATAAAGGGAGACAGTACAGGTACAATTCAATACAAGAGTATTAGTAGGACCTTCTGATGAAGGGTGAGTGATACAAAAAGTAATATGTGCGGGATGAGTTGATGGAGGCCTAAAGGCAGACACAGTAGGAGATAGCCAGACTGATTTGGGTAGAGTGCTCTAGAGCAGTGCTTCTTAAAGTGCGGGTGGCAACCCCATATGTGGTCCCGCAAGTGAACAGGGGGGTTCGAGATCTGATTCCCCAGCCAGGACCACCATCAGGGGGGTACGGCCGGTACTTGTGTGAGGGGTCCAGGTAGCCGGGGAGGCCTGGGCTCCAAGCAAGATTTTTAATTTTTGTTTAATGTGCAGTGTAGTGTAGTTGTTAAGGCCCCTCATGCACTTGGTACCTACCTGAGCAAGTGCGTGCAGGAAGGGTTTTTTCCATTGACAGAGCTTTCTTTAACCCAGCAGAAGTGGAGCATAGCTGCTGGAGGTAAAGGTAAGGAGGGAGTGGGGGTTAGTAGTAGTTGGTAATGGCAGACACCGACCGTCCGTCCATGGTGATGGCGGCAGGAAGGAGGGAGTTGGGGAGGAGGAGGAGAGACATAGACCGACATGAGGGGGGAGAGAAGAGGAGAGAGACACTGACCGACACTGGGGGGAGAGAGAAGAGGAGAGAGGCACTGACCAACGCTGGGGGGGAGAGAAGAGGAGAGAGACACTGACCAATGCTGGGGGGAGGGGGAGAAAAGAGGAGAGAGACACTGACCGACGCAACGCTAGGGGGAAGAGCAGAGAGACACCGACTGACGCTAGGGGAGGGGGGGAGACATCGCCCGACGCTGGGGTCACGTAAAAATTTCCTCGGCCAAAAAGGGGTCACAAGTGGAGAAAGTTTAAGAAGGCCTGCTCTAGAGAATGAAAAGGTGTATCAGTACTTGTACTTGAAAAAATGGTATTGGTGTATCCCTTATATACATTTGTTTAAAAAAATCATACAATAAAACAGACATGTACAAATCCCAGGAGCTCCGTGTGCTCCTTACAAATGACAGCTGCCTCCTAACTTTTGAATTTTTCTCTAATCTAGTCTTGGAGCTGGAAAAGTATCTGTATTTGTATGTGTACCGAGTACGGTACTTGATATCTGAACATCCTTTTTTGTAAATTAAAATGCATTATGTTTGAAAACTACATCTTCTGGGTTATCTTTCTCAGTGAGGAGAATTTATTTCTAAATTTTGTGATGGCATTTAGAACAGTAGTATAAATGTACAGTAAATGGTACTCTAATAACCTTTTTATGACAATGCAATCTCTACCCTTTTTAGAGTTTAAATAGATATTTTATTGCTGATGCCTAACCTGTAAAGGCTTTGGATGGATCAGAATAAATAAGGATATACAGAAGTATACAGATATTACTGTAAGTGTTCTAGAAATGTTAGGCCCTGTGCCGATTAACATTCTTTTCGCTCGTTGCATTAGGCATTAGGCATTAGTCATTAACTTTAGTACTTCTTCTACACATATTTTTGGTGAAGGACTTATCAGCAACTACAGAAGAGAACTTCTAATGAATTATATATTATATGGGAATGATCCAAAGTTGAGTGGGTTTTATATACAAAAATATTTAGATATGAGCTTAGTATGCTAGTTTGCACATTTAGATTCACCCTTTCACTTCAACCTTACATATTTGTATACAATTCTGTCAGGCTTTGATCTGTAGTTGCACCATGAGGAACCTCTGACAGAGTAAGAATTCCCTCATAATAATAATAATTTGGCACCATGCTCCTGTTGTCCCCACATAATTACATTTGCCTGTTTGTTACCCTTATATGGTCATGTTTGTTCATTTGTTACCTGCATATTGTCACAAATGGCTATTGTCTGCACATGTTTGTAATGATTGTCTATTTGCTGGCTGCATATTAACACTTGACTGTTGCCTGTGTGCAGCATCATTTTGCCCCTTTTGGCCCATACCTTGTCAGCATAGCCATTGTTTGGTTGTGAATTGTTGATAAGATCACAAAACTATAATTTAGTCCCCAGTAGGCCTGTCAACCAAAGCATGCCACCATTATCAGAATAGAAAATATCACTGGCACTTGAACATCCTCCGAATGATCCTTTATTCAGCAAGCATATATACAAATATACAAACAGCAACCACTTATGCATTTTTCTCTAAAACACCTTAGTCATATCAGAATGCAGAAATGCATCAGCCGTTGCTGTTTGTATATGGTACAGTATATCATAGGCATGCACACAGGGGGTGCCTGGGCACACCCTAATCACCCAGAGCACAACACCAAAACCACAACAGCAGGTGCCGTGCTTTTAGTTACTGAGCTGGTGGAGGGATCACAAAGATTTCTCTGTGACCAGCTCAGCAATACAGAGCGCAGCAGCACTTGCCACTAACATTCCTCGCATAGCACCTGCAGTCCTCGGTCCCTTGGAAACTGTGGATTCCCAGGCTTCCCATGCAATCAGGAAGCTGGGCAGGTGGTCACATGACCACCTGCCAGGCTCCCTGCTTCATTACTGCCCTCCTGCTGGAAGAGGTAAGGGGCAGTTGAATAGATGGGAATCCGGGATGCTTCAGGTGTGTGTGTTTATACTTTTGTGCGCACACCCTAATGCAATAGGCTGTGCATACCTTTGCATTAAATGGTTGCTGAATAAAGGATCTCTCCAAGGATGTTTGAGTGCCATTAACATTTTGTACTGTTATATTCAATTACTCTTGGAAGAAGGTTCTCTGTGTTAAACAGGGGTTGTGCTTATATTGTTTTAAAACAAATATGCTGCTATTATATTTGTTGTCCTAGGGGCTGCACTATTAAAATCTTGAATTTAATTTTTTTAACACGCATTTAATATCCCCATGTTTCCCCTGGTGCTGTTGGGAAACTTTCAATTCAATTATTTTATAATTTTTTATTTTATTAACAATAAAACCATTAGCTAAAGATAATCTTCATGGCTTCCATTTTTTTCATAATGTTGACATATAGAGGAGCATGGAGGGAAGGTGTCAACAAGATAAACAAATGGTCCCAGGATCACAGCAAGAAGTTCTCTGGGGATTAACACTGAACCAGCTTACATTACTGTGAATACATGGTAAATCCTCATAGAGATGCACGCTCCAATTGTATCTCTGTTATCCTGTGCTCATTCACTGGCCTACTTCTGCACATACTGCTCACAAAGGAAGCAGGTGGACAGCAGAGCAAGATTGGGCGTGGCTGAGGAGCCCAAAAAAGCAAGCTGAGTGACATTGCTTCCCTTACTAAAGGTGCCCATACACTACTCGATTCTCGTACCAGAATCGCGGGAAATCCCACGATCGTACGAGAATCGAGCAGTGTGAATGAAGACGTGCGACTGTTTTTACTGTACGGTCGCACGTCTTTTGTCGAACCAGCATGCTCGAAAACCCGCCGAGAATCGTACGATTGTCGGCGGGTTTCTAGCCTGCTCGTTCGACAGCTGCAGAACAGGCCGGTGTGCGCACGCTCGCACTGCCAGTTCTGCATTGCGATCATCAGAAGCCCGCCCCTCAGCGGGGCGGGCTTTCGATGATCGCAAGTACGATCTGCCTGTCCAAGATGGGCAGATCGATCGAGCTTTTAGTAAGCTTACGACCATCGCAAGACAAAAGTCTTGCGATGGTCGTAAGGTGTATGGGCACCTTTAGGTGCATACATGCAAAAGATTTTCATCTTCACAAGTCAAAATTCATCACAGTGTAATGCCTCCTAACTAGTTTTATTATAAATTAATTTTGCCACCTACAAAAACCTTTAACCCATCAGCAGCCATAACAGGTGTCACAGTACTCAGCAGAAAGGTCAGTGTCAAATAAAAATTTTATGCTAAATATGTTTGGTGTTTATCACTGTATTCTCTGCAAGAGCTGTTGGGTTGCCGCACTTTAATAGACTGTACAGAAAATAGAAAGCTGCAGCTAGCTAAACAAATGCATACATCATTTTACTAATGAACAACACCTCTTGGCTGTGTTTCTGTCCTATTATGATAACATTTCCAACATATACAGTATTTTCAAATTAAATTGTACAATAGGTAAATGATATGCCTATTGTAGAACCAAATGCAATTTAAATAAATGCCCCAACCCAAAGTAAAGTACATTCTCTGCATACAATGGCTTGCTGGATGCACAGCTAAAAAAGGTGTCCCTGGAAATATTTTTGAAATGTTGGCAACTATGCAAGTGGAACTTTGTTCACATTGAACATTCAACCATGTGCATTAACAGCAGCATTTTCACAACCTGAGTTGTGCTGCCTGGGAGGACTGTTCAGATATCAGAACTTAAAGGAAATAAACACAACTGTGTATAAAACTATATACATAGGGGCAGCACAGTGGTGTAGTGGTTACACAGACACAGATGAAATACATAGATGAGAGCTGTTTTAACTGCCAAAAGATTTGTATTCCTGTTCATCAAATCTTGTGATTTACACAGCTTTATCAAACAGGAGACATGATTTGTCTCTGCTGCAGTTCAGCAACACTAACAGGTGTATTTCCTACCCCCACCCTTTGACTGGAGAGTGAAAGGAGAAGCAGCTGACTGATGAGCTCATCTCTCTCTTTTGCTCTGCTCTTTCGCCCTGTCAGCATGCTCCTTATACTGCAACACATGTGATTGGCTCCTTGTGCTACGTCTCCCCTCCCACTTTGCTTGACGGGGACTGCAAGAGACTGATAGCCTGCCAAATTCTGGTACTTAAACTGATTGCATTTAAAAAATACATTGAATTATGTAGTAATATATACAGAGCCGCATTTGTCTGTGCCTTATTCTTGCCTGATGTTGAGTTTTAAATGAAACAACACTCTGTGCTCTAAGACAAGGAAATGTTGTATACATCTAAATTAAAATACAATAACAGTGTTCACACAATCAGTAAAGTTATAACCCCGATCTCGTGTAATTTATAGCTATATCAAAGACAAAGTTATTTTTTGATAACCAGGTCACAACACAAGCAGTATTTCACTGTCATGTAATTCAGCCTTCGTCTTTATATGCCTTGTAATTGTCAGCATTGTGTAGACACAGAACAATAAAGACAATCAGGAAACATGATCCATCTAGATGTGTTCCTAGCTGCATGCTGTCTGCCCAATTAATAATGCAAAGTCATTTCAGATAAGAGAGGTTCCAGCATGCATTTCCAATTCATTGTGATTATGTTATCCAGGTTAGGAGAGCAGACATGACTTTTCTACAAAATATATGCTTGGAAGGATGTTGTTGTCACATTAATGTCATTTCTATTTCAAAACACCATTGGATGCTTTTGTTTTGATGATTAAAGAGCAATTATTATTATTATTATGTTTCAAATTGTGCCGAGAAATGGTTCTTATTTACATTCATTGTTGGCATTCTTAAGACGTAAGTGCCAAAGTCATTAGCATTTTTGTGTTTCCATTGAAGACTAATAATATATCATAATGAAGATCTTGTACTTGATGAAACGTTTTGTTGTCATAAACATTCAGAACATGACCATCACCTAATCCCCACATCTACGGGCACTGTGTAAGGAGGTAATGCAGGTTACCTGCTAATGAATAATTGTTTACAGTTTTATTATTGTTATTAATATCAATCAAAGCTGAACTCTAGCCTTACCTTCTCCTGTGCACAGGTTCCTCTCCTGCACTGATGTTAGAGATATTATTGCACAGTGTAATCTTCTAAGAATGTGCATTAGAAGCTGTAGCAAGTCAGACAAAGCCCTCATTTCTTGGATGAAGGACATCCAGCATCATCTAGCCCTATCTTCCCCAGCTTTACTGTCCCTGGCCCACTCCATCCATTCATTGAATTTTATACTTTTTACTCATGTAGGCTCAGCATTACGTAACCTAGCGTGGTCTGCATACCAATATAGTGTGCCTTAGAAAGTAAAGCATCGCTGGACAATGTGATTCATATTGAATTTACATCATGTGACTTTTTAATAAGGATTTTCATGATATGGTCATTTTTTATTTACTTTTTCAATTTTTTTTGTGACTAAGTATTAAGGAGTATTAGCCATTTTTAAATGTTTCTTAAATAGAGTTCTTGCACTTTAAGAGATAAATGGCATGGGTTAAGAACAAGTGTGCCCCCAGATATCTCCCCATAAGTGAATGAATATAGGATACATAGTACCCCTTGAAACTTATTCATAAAAACTGAAAAAGTAAATAAAAAACACTCCATGAAGAACTCCTTTTTTGGAAAAGACCTTATCTAGTCAATGACATAACCCAGGAGTGTTTGCAATGTAAGTAACACATTTGCTGCATATATCTTGGAAAGCCTCAACACATATGCTATGCTGGATCAACAGGCATCATCTCCATTGCAGTCCTCTCCTCGTTGCTCGGTTTTCTCCTGCGGCCCCTAGGGGGAACCCAGGTCATGACTATTGAAGCCTTGTAGTCCTGTTTTGCTCACTCCAATGGGAGAATAGCTGCTGCTATATTCATATATGGTTACAATCATCCACATCATATGTTCCTCCTGAAGAAGCCACGGCTGCGACGAAACACATTGAGATTTTTCCACAACAGTAACCGTCCATTGATTCCAACTAAGGACTCACTGATCATAACTTGTCATCATCTCTGTATATGAGTCTACGAAGTTTATGCTTACTAAGTTTAGGCTGAGCACCAATATGCATATCTGTTTTTATGTTTCATATTTTTAATGTCTTTAATAAAATATGATATTTTTACACAATTTTAAGTGTCTGTGAAGGTCCTATGATTGCCCAAAAAGCCATCCATGACTTCCAACCCTTAGCCTTTTGGCTTCGGAACTATTTCTTTTGTCTACATATTGCTTTATTGGTTTGTCTGTAGGACCTTCCCCTCATCATAATCTTATTACTACAATGTAAGTAGTGGTGGGATATAGTGGGTCGGCAGGTTGGCATGGCGGCAGTTTAACATCGTCGGTCAGCAGACCATCGTAATTAATGTGAATCTAAATTGCCGAACTATGCGATTGACATTGGATGTACATCGGGGAACATTAATTGTTTAGTTATTTTTAAAAAAATTACTTTTATTATGGCTTTAATTTACTATTTACATTTTTCTAACGAAATACAAACAAGGGAAGCTGTGTATCCTACCTAAGGAGGGAGCAAATATCTGGGGCTCCGTTATTCTGAAGGGGGCTTCCAGATTCCTATAAGTGTGGGAGTGAGAACGTTGTCCCCATCCCATAGATAGCTCCCATTAACCTGGGCAAACTGGACTTTGCCTGCTTCCCCCATATCCACTCCTTAACTGCTGCTTATATGCTGTACACTACACTAGCTATGGTGTTACAGTACCTCCAGGGGCCATGTCCATTCTGCGGTGTGTTGCATGTTCATGTTATTCGTTTTTGTTTCATGGTCGTGGTTAGTGGTGTGCATGAGCATGTGCACTGTTAGTAGTGGGTGTGCATGTCTTGCTGTGCATCCTTGAGTGTAGGGGCATGCACACAAGCCAAGGAGAGTATTTAATACATTCCCTTATAGCAGCCAGTGCTGTGACTTCCTGCACCTACCTTGAAAGAGTGCTTAGTTTGACATCTGCCATTTCTCCTGCTGACCTAGATTGTCGGTGTCTCCTGTTCCTGATGCCCTCACTGCTGTCCCCTGCCTATCCTTACCTGCCATCTGCCTTGGCCTCTACATGGAAACTTGACAGTCCTTACCTGCTAACTGCCTTCTACGACCCTGAACCTGATCAATCTGCTTTCAGTCATTCTGTCTTCTCATCATACCTACCATCATACTCCTGCTTGCCACTGGTGGGATGATCCTGGGGGCCATAACCTAGTAGAATCTCCCAGTGCTGTAGCATGGTGCCACTTAGACTTTTCCTCCTCGGATGAGCCCATGTCACATGTCAGTCATGAACTCAACAAGTCCCTGGGAATGTTTATCTACAGATAGCCAATTCTGCTGGTTAAGTTAAGTTGAGTTAACTTTTTGATGGAAAGGGTAATATATACATGTAAATTATTATTGCAACAGTGATCTAAAAGTATTTTTTCATGGCATTTCATTGCATTTCTACATTTTTACTTGTACATTTTATTTCCAGACTTGTACATTTTATTCCCTGACTTGTACATTTTATTCCCTGACTTGTACATTCTCCCTTTAGGGATTTACTGTATGCTAAACTGTACAATCAGTAGCCTTGCTAAATGACCGCTGAGATCAATTAGCAGACTAGTAGACTTGCACTGAGAAAGCAACAGTAAAGCAGAATGAATGTGTTGCTCTACTAAGCGGAAAGCAAAGTTTGCACTTTACAAACTGTGCACATAAAAAAATGTTAAACATTTTAATACACATTCCATAGTGCATAAAAAGGACAATAGAAACTCTTCAAAAAGTTTGTTTTCTAAAAATGTATGCTACACAAGCCATTTTGTAATGTATTGCTATTAATTCTACTTGCAGTAGGCAGCTTAGGTAAGAACTTTTACTTATGCAAACATTTACAGATGTGACTCAACAAATAGCCAATGGGCTTAGCAGCAAAATAGTATTTTTCTAAGCAAGAAGGGATAATATAGGGTAAACGGAGCCCATTCCATTGAAAAAATGTATACTGTCTGAAGAACATAAACACGTTAAAAGAAATATGAATTGATTATGTATTAGTTTCAAAGTGAATGCAATGTCTTTATACATGTAAACAACTCAAATCATCAAATATAAGTGCATTTGCATGTCAAGATAAAATTATATCTTAAATGATTTATGCTGTGTTCTTGTATGAAATTAATTTGAGACTATTCAGATGTCAACTTAATCAGTTCCTGTTAAAACCCTTGTAGCTACAGCACTTACATTTGAACAAGGCAAATGTACAAACTTGAATTAATTGCATTTACAATTGAATCATTAATTATGTTCCTTCTTTGTTCATATTAAACCTTTAGTGCATTTCCTTCTAAAATGTAAAAATACATTTCAGTTAAAGGAAGTGTTTGTAATGTGGCAAAATGTGTATAAAAAGTGAAAAGTGTATAGTGCTAGAGTAGAACCCTAAATACAGAGGACGTCAGTCTGCAAACAATAGTAGGCCATCCACAAAACTACAGAGAGGGTGTGAAAAAAGGAGTCACATTATTGTATTTTTAATTTTGGTGTCCCAGAACAGTCTGTTGTGATTATTTATATTTTAGACTGTTTATGGAATAAATGTGTCAAAATCCCTAGTAGAATACTGTAATAATCAAATATCTATTGGAGCCCACGGACATAAAAAGCAGTTTGCATGATCTGGTCAAAGTGTATGGCAGCTGGGTTGTGCATACATCAGTGTTCACTATCTAAGTTCTTTAGACTTGTAGCATACATTAATATACAGGTTAACTAATTAAACACTAAAATATGTAGACATATAGCATAGTGTGATCAGGGCATTATTTGCAGCAGGTTTACACAGCAGGATACTGTATGCAAGAGCACAATAGACTGGTAGCATTATTCATGTCAATTGAACAAACATCCACATGCATTGACAATAATCTCGTCCCTGAAAAAAATTTGCTGTTTTAAAAGCTTTCAGCATCAATTATTCTTTCTTTTAGCTTGATTATAACTGCCTGCTGTTACCATGACATTGATAAAACCATTTTCGTTTTTTTTGTTGTTGTTGACTTAACTGCCATTATTGTGTGGAAATCCAGATTTAGAATCCAAGTTTTAGATAATTTGATATAATAGGTACATGTAAAAAAAAAAGCTTTGGTATATGATGCTAATGGAAATTTTAAGTTATGCTGTAGTGTGATAGCAAATTATACAGGTAAACATAAAAGTAAATATTCAAAATGAAATAGAATAATTGTAGGCTGTGGTGGTTATCAGTTATGTGCAGTTTTACCCTTAGCTATAACAATATTCTAGATTGTTCTGCTCTGTTTAGCCGGTGTCTCAAAGCAGAACAGCCTAATATTATTGTAATAGACTTAACCATTGGTTTCTAGGGAATACTGTATTAGAAAATCAATGAGCCTTAATTTCCAGTAATACCTATAGTACCTAGAGCATACGTTAATTGATACATCAGACAGTGTGTTTGCCTGCATCATTGTGTCATATTATATTACTGCCTGATTCATGAAACAGAAAAACATTTAAGGAACACTAAGATGTGAAAATGTTGCCTGGGAGTTATTAAAAATCAAATCAAAATAATGATGTTGTTAACTAATTCATGAATTAATTAATTGATCAATCCCTTTACTATGTGAAAAAGCTAAACTTGCATACTAAAATAGTTTTTATCTATTTTTACTGGTGTCCAGCACAAACATAAACATCACTAATCTTACAAAAGAAACACTGGACTTTCATAAGAGGACTTCCTGTAATGAGGTTGCTGTGCACAGAAATCCTTGGGAGAGAGTAAAAAGAACACACAAATTTGTGGCATAAGTTTGACAACTTTTTTGTTAAATTAAAGAGGGTTGGGAAATTATGTGCGTGGATGTTTTTTCATCATAAAATGTATTTTGTTACATAGGTAAATGAAATGAACTCATGTGTCAGCAGGTGACTTGGGATCCCCAAGATGTTGAGTCTAAGGGTTAGCCGGTGTTCCACCAGGGCCACCTTCATGGGGGTTTAGACTTAGCTGTGTGCTGACCCCAGGCCGCAACCCCTACCTTCACCCTGCTCTAACATGTGAAGACTAACCTAAACTGTCAGAGACAGTTGATCACAGGGGCATCCTAGTGATAGCAGGACAGCAGGCTGCAAAGATGATGAAGAACCACGACACAAGAAAAGGGTTGGGCAGGCAGCAGACAAGTGAAACCAAACAAAGAGCCAAGGTCGGTACAGAAGTCAGTCCAATGAGGGGATAGGTAGCACATACTGAAGGAGCACAACTGCAAAAAAAAGTGCTGCTCAGGCAATGCCACATGAAAACACCTTCTGCCACCCGAGGGAGAAAGAAAGCCTGGCAGTATGAAAGTAAGGAAGGTTACAGTATGCCAATCCCCCCCCCCACACACACACACACTTATGTGGCCTTCCCACTGGTTTAGGGGCAGGCTTGGAGGAAATTTTCTGATTAAACTAATTACTAGACAGAGACATCAGAACCTATTTGAATTCCAGACATTTTTTATACTAACCCATGGTATTATTTACAGGAGGAGCAAAAAGACAAACAGAATTGTTGCTCAGACATTGGGAATAAGAATATTGACCTTTCAAATAGGTGTGACCCCTTTAGAAGATGCATGCCTATGACATCATCATCCAAAACACAGCACAAGTTCCCCAGTAGCGTTGCCATCCAAGGGAGAGATCAAATCTGGAGGAACCATACTGTCAAGATAGTACTTAAAATTTAACTTTACCCTTTCATTCAGTATTATAAACATGTACAATTAGTATCTCTTAGTATGCTTGCAGCAGAGTCCTAAGTTGTCTTGAGAGCTTGTTATTTGAATCTATGTGGACAACAATAAAATAATATCATTACATCATGATCACAAATGTACTACTCAACACTTCATGTTTTAATTAGCCATGGAAAATCCAGTGTTAATTAACATGTAAAGTTGCTTAGTTACCAAGTTTACCCCACTGTCATTATGAGTGGGGCTTAGGGGTTCATTTAAAGAAGTATATGCTGGGCAAATGCCATTTGCATGGCATTAACACCACTAGATAGGAATTATACTATATAACTATAATAGGAACGATAGGAATTATACTTTCATTACTATATAACTGTTAGAAATAAACCCCCTTAGTGCCTACGTTGATTTTCTCTATGGATATGGAGAGAAATAAGTGAGGGTACTGTTTCAGCATTTCATGATGGGTGAAGCTATGCAGGAGACATTTTGCCACAGGAGGGATACAAAGATTTCACTAGAATCCACTCATAATTCAAGTTTCAATTATGGGTGAATGTTTAAGTAGCAATGCAGTATCTGTTTCTGTTCAGGTTACTGGAAGTTATTTTCACACCCCCCCCCCCCCCCCCCACCACCCACCTACAAAAACAAACACCTT
>NW_017306649.1:292475-320299 GCF_000935625.1 Nanorana parkeri | reverse complement strand
CCATCAAGTATACATCCATTTTTTCTTTCCAGTTAAATAATAAAGTGGTGTTTGAATATGTGTTTGGTATTTAATTATTTTCAAACACAATATGACAGAATTGAACGCTTAACTTCTTCTTTTATTCTGAAAAGAATTACAGATAATTATAATTTAATTTCATTCTCTTTTTCCAATAATTTGTTGCACAGCTATGAAGAGAAACAGTTGGTGCTAATGATGATTGTAACTTGTAAAGCACATTAGTTTGCATTAGGTTATACATAAAAAGAAACTTTTATCTCCTGTTTGACCATCAAATTACATATCCCTACTGACTAATGTATTATAATGAAACAGCTATCCTGCATGATATTTGTCTGGGGATACTGAATAGAAAATTGATGCAAACAGAAAATGTTCCATTACTGTCAAGATCATTATCCTGGAAATCTGTGAATGTTTATATGTGACATGGCTTCCTCTAAAGTAAACTTCTGCAGATTGCTTTGACACTTGCTAAATGCTTAAACATTTACATGATCTGAAAAGTAAACAATTAACTGCTGGGGCAAATTAATATACTGTTAGCCATCCACACTATGTGAATTCTTTCTGACATTTTATTCATTTTAGGTTCAAGACAACCAAATCAATACTTCATTACCATTCCCTGAACACATACAGTAGTTAATGAACTGATAAAATAAATCATCAAAAATGATATAGTGTAGACATTTCCTATAAGCTTTCTTCATAGCAAAAGTAGAATAGCTGAACTGAAACTTGAGAGCTACATTTTCTGCATTTCATCTAGTAGTAGTAGTAGTAGTAGTGTATATATATATATATATATATATGTGACAACCCAACAAAGTATTTTTTTAAACTTTTCCCAAGCACTTACAGTCATTATACTTATAAACTGCTGGTTCCATGCCTCTAAGCTTCTCTTTCCTGAACTTCCTGTTTAGGACAAGATCACAAGGGACAGCACAGTCTCCAGCATCTGTCAATCTACTAGTTTGAAGAAGGGAAGAGGGAGGAAGAAGGGCTGCTTGCTTTGCCTTGCTGTGCATGTGTGATGGTGGAGACACAAAACTTACCAGCACACACAGGGGTGGCACCATAAGAACCTGTAAGAGAAAGTAACTGCCCAAAAACAGTATATCAGGGCCAGTTCTCAGAGGAATAGCTGATTCTGCAGCAAACTGAACATTTGAGACATCAAGGAGCTGCATCCATTATAAGTGGTTTAATCTGCATTTAAAATAGCTTACAACTTTTGCCTTTAATATCACTTTAAAATAGAAGCCAATTAAGCTATCATAAAGTTTTTGAACAGTTATGTCCAATGCAAACATGTAGAGAACCCAAACAACTCAAAGATTTGACAAGACAGTCTGACCACACACATGGCAAGCTGCTTGTGGTATGCCACAACACGCTCCATAAACTTGTAGGATCAACTCTTCCAGCCATAGAAGCTCAAAGAGGATGAATAGTGGATATGTAGTAGAGAGTAAAAGGCTAGACTTTGTTGTGGGGTAGGGGGACTAAAAAGAATGGGGACAGTTTTTTTTACTTGTCTAATTGGTAGTTGTCTCACACAGTGACCCCCATCTGAGGGTTCCCACACATATAGGATTGTTGCCTAAGCTAAACAAAAATGGCCATTTACTCTAGTTAACAGAAATCTGTTCAAATAGAAGCACTTTCCAGATTGCAATTACTTGTAGATGTTACAAGAAGATACATCTATGTATCTATGTAGGTTGAGGACTGCTAGGTATGCTCAGTACTGTTGAGGACACACAGATTACTTCACAGGGTCACTAGGTGGACAGTAAGTGTATTTTTATAAAGCCTGTACAGTGGAACATCTTCTCTTTTTGCTCCATGCATCACCAATCACATTCAAACTTCCAAAGTAGTCGTGACTTGAACTGGTAGCTGCTAGAAACATACCAGTACTGGTTTTTTTTTTACATCAGGCTTTTTGTATGTCCAGAAAGGAGGGAGTTCCAGTTTAACCAGCAGATGCATCATGGGGTCACCAGATTGCAACAACAGTGAATAGGGTACACTACAGCAATGCCTTGATAAAAAGAAAACTGAAGTATGGAGCAGCAGAGAGGCTGGGTTCTCAATATTCATCTCAGAAAAGAATTGAGAACAATGTCAACTACAGTTTTAAAGAAACCTACTTTGACAATGAACAAATTGCTTTGCTTGAACTTTGACTCACATTGGGAAGATTACTTGTTCAATAAATGTAAGGCACTTAAAAAACATCTTAGTTTTCTCAATAAGTATATTAGGAACTTATCAATGAAGTGTGCATGACACAGCTGTCTTTTATAAAAGGGTGGAAAGAAAACTAAACACCTAATACAAGTGCTAGACACAGATTACAAAGCATTTTGTCCTCAAAAACTGTTTGGCATCTCCTTTAACATCTTTCTCTATATATCCCATGTACACACCCTTTAACGGAAGAAACCTTTTATCGAGGTGTTGCCTGGCTCTGCTTTCCACATTGGTTCCACTACATGACATGTGCTGCTATTCAAAGCTCCACAGGTTAGGACTGTTTTATTTTCTTTAGAGCCCTGCTTTTCAAATGGTCACCAATTTTATAAAAACCCATCTTGACTGGGGTCTGGTTTCCTATAATGTGTCAACCCTATTCACTGCCTAAATCTCCCAGGCTTTTACTGTATGTACCTAATGAGCCCTCTTGCTGTTTATGATGTTTATGATGATTAGTGTCCCTCTACATAGAAACATTGAACAGATGTCATTTTAAAAAATGCTATATTTCCAATTTTAACACTGAAATGAATAACAAACAAAAAGCTAAGTAACTCCTGCAGTTTGAATAATTGAACATAATGTGCATTACAATTCATCTCAAATATAGAAAAAATTCAAATTGGATAGTTTCCCACAAAACTATGCCCAATTAAAAAATATAGTAGATACATTTTGAAAAACAGACACACAGAATACATTATCCATGTGTGCATTGACTACTGTAGATAGTTGGAATCTTGAATGTACATGTTTTTTGCTTGTAACAAGTAACATTTGAACATTTCCCACGATGGCTAAATCATGTCTAATTCAAAAGAATAGACATAGAGAGAAAAATAAAATAGAGTTCTCAAAGTTTAATCTTTTATTGTTCATTTTTAAGACAACTATAGCTAATAGACACGTGCAAATGATAACAATTTGTTTCGGACTAAATAAACGAAAACTAAAAACACGTTTATTCGTTTCATCAATCAAACTTCATTTTTATGCTACTTTGGATTCAAAGGCAACGAACCCCAGAATCAGAAAAACCGCTCATGTAATGAAAAGTACACTCTTGGCCACCGGTGCATTCTGAATGACGTCACATGACTTTGCATGTGCAGAGCGTTGGGTGACATCAAAATGCCTGTTGGGCACTCCCATTTTGGTGTAGATCCTGGTATACACCAAGATGGCGGTGCCAGTACCCGCGTGTGATGTCACCCCAACACTGTGCACGCACGCGTCATGTGCCATCATGCACCCTGGCTCCAATATGGCGGCACGTATGCCCAGAGTGTGCCTGTGGCCAATATCGCTACCGAGCATTCTGTTAACAAATTATTATGTGCCCGAATATGTTTTTTTTATATTCGGGCATATAATAATATGTTTGTTCGGATTCGGAGGAACTGCCGAATCAACGGAATTTTGTTGATTTGCAGGGCCGTCTGAATTCAAATGCACAAGTCTAATAGCTAACACTTTTTTTGGCTATGGATAAAGTACAGAAGGATTGTTGGGTGTTATTGGTGTTTGTATTCAACGGGTTGATATTTCCCCTCACTTGTTTCTCAATACACTGTCACCAGGACAAGAGATAAGGGAACATTCTAACTCTTCTCTTAAAACAAAAAGTTATTTTTTCCTTGTTTGGGTCTTTTAAAAATGAACATCCCCTTTATTAATTTCACGGTGACAAGGGGACAGGCCACCCATCACAATGATGGCCCAATAGTTAGATTCAGGGGGTGAGAGGGATTAGGGCCGGGCTCTAATATAGGACTTGGCGAAATAGGCATAGAGCATCCAGGTGTTGGGGTTTCTGGGGTGTTCAGTAGGAGCCTAGGGATGACATTCCATTCATGCTTTAATAACTGTTGAACAAAACTATACTATGATGAAAATATTACACATGTAATTATGAATAGTATTGCTGCCACTTCCCAATATTTAAAGAAAATAACTTGTTTTATTTGTTAAATTTGTTTCTACTGAAGATTGCATTCCTGAACTGCCACCCAACATCTTGCCTAGTCCTACTTAGCCTCTTCGGTTTCTGCTAGTGGGAGTAATTGAAAGTAGAGGGAAATGACATCACAAAAGGAAAGATGCAGGCTGCCACTGGGAGGAAGTACATAGATCTATGCAGCTCAATGCAATGCCCCTTTTTCAAAAAGCCAAGAGTCTTAATGTACACAGGGAGGGGCAAAAAATATTCATGATCTCTAAGCTAGGCAGCTAGAACAAATCAAAGCAGCCATCACAGAGCTTCAGGTTCCTGCTGTTGTAACAGCACAATACCTGGGGCACATATACTGTAAATGCAGCCACTGGGAAAAAAAAACATTAGCAAGTTTGCATTAATCTACATTTTTCCTATCAATTCTGCAATTAATGCATTTATAAACAGTGAGGCAATAATTTTGCTCCAAGGCAGAATTAAATGTGCATCATTGTGGGTGGGCTTTAACCATTATGTGAAGGTATGCACAGCATATTTGCACACAATGGCAGACTTACCTGCCAAAGGGAACCCTCCAGCACTATGATGGCCACAATCTCCCTTATTGCTTAGTCACTGCCGCTGACATGTCTGCCTGATCTTCTATTAGGTTTGATGTCTTCTGCCATCTTGATTGGGTAGCCTGGGATGATATAACTTCTATGCAAATGCACTGGAGTTTATTCATAAATTTTGATTTTATATCATGAAGAATGCAAAAGAAACATTGGAAATACCCAAAGGTGGATGGGAACAGAGCCAGGGACTGTAACCGGCAGAACATACAAATACTGGAGTTCACAAGTACAATAAGCTAGGGGTAAGTTACCTACCAGGCTCCATCTGTAATTTGAACATCACTTGCGTGTGGTTCACCTTTCAGTAGTGTACAAGAATAGAGTTTCAGGGTGTAAACTGTTATTTCTTGAGAACTGTGTACTTTAATTTTGCATAACTGCTTGTCCATTAAATCTACTTTTTATGTATATATTCTTTCCTATTTGATATCATGATTTCAAATTATTATTATCATGACAATATATGCAGAGTGAACTTACATAACAAAATGAGACAGAATCACTGAACATGGCAAATGCAAAGTTCTATTGTGTCTTTATGCCACTTTCCACAAATTCTACCTTGTAAAACATCAATAGGAACAGTTAATTACATATCAGGATCTGGCTGGCCATCATCGTTCTTTAAAACCTTTAAAAGTTAATAGAACTGGGGTAATTTAACAAGTATTCCACCCAGAATAATTATATAAAATCTATAAACATGGCTTTGACTTTCAGATGTTCGTTAAAAAAAAAAAAAATGATTACTTACTATCCTATTCTTTGGTAAAGATAGATACTGCTGGCTACACATGAATGCAAACCATTGGAAAATCAAGTATTGTAAAGTCAGACAGTTAAATAACACACTTTCCTGGGTATTTATTACCAATCTAGTTCTTTTAAAATGGACTTCAGATATATTTTTTCATTTTGAGTGTGTGATGTATGCAAAGATGTGCACATATAACACTAACAGGAATATGTTAGCTCTCAAATAGATCACAGTACACCCCCTGGCAATGCAAATGCATTTACTTGCATTTTTTTTTCTTTTGTTCTGGGCCAGAATTCTGTGAGATGCTGGCCCAGAAGTGATACAGTGCTGCAGTCCTGGTGTCTGTTAAGTTCTTGTTCATACGTCGGCTACCTTTCACCTTTGGCTACAATGTTATACTGTATACTGGAGGAAGGGAGATTGAAAATGCATTCTCCACTCTGTAGAAGACCGATTGCAGGATTGTGAATTAAAGGGCCACACTCAGATTAATAGTCCAGATACATCTTTGTTCAATGCAGGGTTGAAAGGACAGTATAGAAATAGCCAACGCATTTTGGGGACTCATGCAAATACCCGCTTTATCAGGGCTGAAAGAATGCACAGAGCTCTTTAGCACTCCCACAGCACCCAGAAGCCCAGACTTATGTGTCAAAGTCAGCATGTTGCTGGTTATCCAGTTTTTACTATGTAGCAGCCCTCCACACATAACATACTGTGCATCTAATTATAACTTACATAGCTATAACAGTATGTGAAAGTAAAATTTTTCCCGGAGTTTAGCTTTGATGCCTGTTCAGTGTTTGTAAGCATCCAGTCAATGACCAATTATACACAAATATCCAGAATTAAAGTATTAATTGCAACTAATTTGACAAGGCAAACAGCTATCAAATAAACTAGCATTCCTCTTAACTACTTAATTCATAAAAGCTGGAATGTGAACAGTTACTTTGGGTCATTCTATTTTGCACATTATTCTTGACCCTTATTTTTGTTATTGAATGTACGCATTGGTTCTGCCCGATAATCTTTTTGTAGCGTACAGTTCATGAACACACAATAAATGTGTGTGCTAAAAACAAGTACCTGCAATAAAGAAGACCTAAAGTCAAATATTGACTTTAGTTCTGCCAACCAGTGCGTTCCAGTGTGTTTGGCCTGTGGAACGCACTGGAACGCAACGCGGCTGGCTCAGTTTTTTGAGGGAGGGAGGGGCATGGAGGTGCATTGAACTCCGCCTGTGGTGTGATTGCCTGCACCCGAACACGTGACACATAAGTGCCTGTGTTCCGGTCTAGTGCGATCTGCAAAAAGTGCTGCAAACACAATTTTTTGCAGATTGCACTGGACTGGAACGCAGGCACTAATGTGCCAAGCTTTCGGTTGCTGGCAATCGCACCGCGGGTGGGGGCGTGGCTGCAGTGCCATTGAGTGCAATGCACCACCACGCCCCCTCCTGTCCCAAAAAAAACTGAGCCGGCCAGGTTGCATTCCAGTGCGCTCCAGAGGCTGAACGCACTGGAACAAACTATTGATGGTGTGACTGTGCCCACAAATATAAGCTTCTAAGCCCTGGGTGAGGATGGGTTCCAGAAACATGGATTCCAGGAGATCCAGCTCCAGGAAAAAGTAAGTGTTTGGGGGGTTGGACTGACAGTTTTATTAGTAGCAGCAAGGGAGGTCAGCATGCCTAAAATCAATTATAACTTAGACTAAAGTCAAACCTTTTTAGGCAGATGTGGTTTCCATCAAAATTACTAAAAATGCATAAAAAGGCAAGTTGACGCTTACTGAAACACTTTGTATTGCATGTCAACACATGTAAAAGATCAGTACACAGCATAGCGCACAAGCTCTCACTGATGTGTTTTTGTGTGTTTCCATTGGTTTTAATGGAGACACATAGGTGTGGTTTCAGCCCAGATTTGCAATAAGTAACATTTTAACATGTCACTGAGCAAAATAAGTCAAGAACAGCACAAATTACCAGCCCATCTGTTGTGACGAACTTATGGCAAAAGTCTTCTCCCTAAAAATAGTAATAAAACAGTACTCCTCCACTGCTTTGTTGGGTTATACAACCCATTATGTTGTAGAGTACAGTAGCCTGCAAAACTTTTGTCAAATTGTCAAAAGGCAAAAATACTTTATATCATATTGTGTCTTGGTTTGCAGGGTTGTTAAGTGTGTTCTGTGGTAGAAAACAAGAGCCTGCCAAACCTGTAACTGTAGGATGTTGTGTTTCCTGAACATTTGAAGTGCCATCATGGTGTGTCACAATTTTAGAAAGGGATGGGAACCACTGAAGCACAGTATAAAGCACCAAGGTAGGTAAAAATGGTACTTGCAAACATTATTTTATGCTCCTACTCTACAATGGTGAAATTAGGGTTGCACAGATACCAAGTACAGTACTCGGTACAAGTACGAGTACATGTACCGATACTTTTGAGCTCCAAGACTATACTAGAGAAAAATTCAAAAATTAGGAGGCAGCTGTCATTTGTAAGGAGCACACGGAGCTCCTGGGATTTGTACATCTCTGTTTTAATTTACGATTTTGTTTTTATAAATATAAATAATGGGATCCACAGATACCAGTTTGGCGAGTACGAGTACTGGTACTTGCCGAGTACTTACAAGTACGAGTACTGATACATTTTTGTTTATTGTCATGTGACAGTTTTTCTAAAATAATACAGACTAATGATTTTAGGACAGTGGTGGAGTGCCAGAGCCAGGTCCCAGCTGCAACCGCTGCAACCCTGGTAGCTCTCATGAAAATGCCAAGTATCTGCACTGGTACTCAAAAAGTATCTGTGCATCCCTAAGTGAAATGATACATTTAAATCACAGAATGCATCTATTTCTAAACCATATGCAAACCAACACGTGATTCCATCTAAAATGTGTTTAAATTACATAATTATGTACTTGCAGAATGTTTTGACATAGCTATTCACAGTGTATTTTCATTATATAATTTCTGATGTGCCAATGGCAAAATCATTGCCTCAATAATAAGCAGTTGTCATTTATGCTCAATGTTATATTGGAAATCTAATGCAAATTGTGACATTTGAACTGTTCTTTAACACACTGGCATTATATGAATGGCTGGTATTCAAAGGCCATGAGATTAATTTTATTACTGCTTTTGCAGTTGCTTAAAGCCTTAAGCCAAAGCACTTTAACTATTTTTAAGATGTTTGTTTTGAAGGATTTGAGGTATTTATTTACCTCCATGATGTGTAAAATGGGATTTCACCTAAAAAAGGGTGGGGAAGAATAAGAGCCACTGTTAAGTTTTTATTGCTCAATGCTTATTACAAAGGTTTCCCGTCACTTCCTGGCCTAATGACAATTGTATAACCAGGGCAGGATTTAAGGGGAAATCTTTTCAACAGGGACACAACTGCAATCAAAGCACATTGTTTAGTAGCATGGGGAAGGCTAGAACTTGCATTGTATTGCTGTGTTATGTACCCACTGGTGATTTATCCTCAATGTCTATCTCAGTAATAACTCTGTCAAGTAAAAAAAAAAAGAAAAGAAATCTTGTTAATGTTTTATTTAAATTAGATACACACACAAAATTACTTTAGTTTAATCTATAGATCAAAAAACTAAAGCCTACACTACTCTATTAACATACAATATAAATTCATAAAAAGAACAAAAAAGACACAGAAGGATGAGGGTTGAATTTCAAACATCACGAGCAGCCAGTGAGTGACATATCTATGAACATAGACAAAGCAAAGCACAGGTATCAAGGGAGAAGGAACATTCTAAATCCAAACCATGTACAATAATGATGTTATACTGAAAGGAATAAACTTGGCAAACGCCATATGCCTCCTAGCCAGTCACATACAATATACAATATCTTTAACTGATGTTATATAAATAGGTCAGAGGAATTGTCACATCTGACGATAAATGGAAACTGGGAAATCAATTCTGTCTACAGTTAATTAAATGCAGTTAATTAAGACACAGAGTTTCCTGTTGATAATTGGGCTGTTGTGTTCAGAAAAACAGTGTATGCATACAGCGTAGAATGTTTAACAAAGTTCACTGACAAATAAATCCTGGTGAGGAAAATAATTTGTTCATGTCACAATATTCTGACATTCAGCAAGTCATATAATGCTGCTGTACTGTTCAGACACACACCTTTATTCGATGAAAACCATTTTGAGATATTTTTACAAACTATGGGGTCTATTCACGAAGCAGCCGAATGATCTAGCCGTAGCTTCGGCCGATCCTTCGGCTAGCTTCGGCACCAGGACCCATTCGGTTCAATAGAAGGGCTGCTGTATGGGCTATTCACAATAGCCCGTACAGCTCCCGAACTTAGTTGAGCGGCTCAGTCGAGCCGAACGCATATGCCTCGGTTAGGCTGAGCCATGCTGAAAGCCGAAGCTGGCCGGCCGACAGCCTGCTTCTGACAGCTGGGCGGAGCCAGCCATGATCTTACGGCTGGCTCCGGTCACTTGCAGAGAGATCAGCGTCCCTGGTTACCAGCTAACCAGGGACACTGATCTCCAGACAGCAAACTCTCCTGGGCGCTCCCGGAGTCTCCCGCTCCCGGCTGCCCAGGAGAGAAACACTGCTTTTTCTTTTCTTTATTCTGACACGGAGCCGTTTTTGAGGGACCGAGCAGAACAGCCGAGCCGAATGCCGCCCAGCGGCATTCGGCTATTCACTCACTGCTGTTCGGCATCTATAAGCATAGACCGTACAGCAGTGAGTAGCCTGCCGGCTTAGCCGATCCAGATGTTGGATCGGCTCAGTCGAACTCCTCCTGCACTTCGGGTCGGCCAAACATGCTGAGCATGTTCGGCCGACCCGAAGCCACCCGATGTACGGTTGATTTCAGCTGATATATGGCTGAAATCAGCTCACTTCACTTCAGGTCGGTCTTTCACTCGGCTGCCTACGGCAGCTTAGTGAATAGACCCCTATGTCAGTTTGTATGATTGATTGTCTGTGAATGATAGACCATGAGAATTGTAAACCACATTCATATGCGGTAGGCAATACAAGATGCACACATTTTCAGCTTCTTTTAGCAAATACACTGTATAAAACACATCTACCAAAGTTGTCAACTGTACAATGACAAATCCTGTTGGTTACATATTCATTTTCATAAATATAATGTTCTTAGTTTGCCCAGAAAATATGTTTAGATGTTAGTTTCACTATATAGTGAATATGTAAAAACCCAGCCCAGCAAACACTGAACCATTGACTTGCAATTGTTCCTTTCGATTTCGTTCTGATCTCTTGCGTTGCAATATGTTTTTCAATGGATCCTAATGAAAGGGTTATAGAAAAATGAATGGGTCTGCCGCATTATGTTGCACTGAAAAACTAATGCATGTTCTACTCTTTTTTCCACGCAATGTAACATAACGTAACTGAGCGATGTGAACTAGTCCCATTCAGACCCATTCATTTTTCGGTGCCCTTCCGTTAGCATCCAATGAAAAACTTACCGCAATGCAACAGATACAGTGCGAATGGGGCATTTTATATAGGGCTCTATGGGCAGCTTCTATTGCTTTGAAAGGATGGCAATGTAGAGATAAGGGACAGACTGGAGGGCAAGACTGAGAGACAGTGTATTAACATACAATCTACAACTTTTTGTCTTGGGATCTTTAACCCTTAATTGGGAAAGATGGTTCTGCACATCTAGCAACATGTGATAATGAAATCTGCTAGCACAGTAGAGACAGGGTTAGTTATGGCAATCACACTTCCCAAGCCCCCTCATAAACATTAAACACAAGGGGAGAAACAAGTAGGATTTTTCAGTCTGTGAGTTTTCAGAAAAGTTCAAGTTATGATTTGTGAATGGGAACATGTAACAAGTATTATGTAGGTGTTACCCTAATTTTGCTTCAAAAGTGAAACTACACTTTAGTAGCAGGGTTAATTCCAATGTGACTGCTATCACTGACAAAACAGCAGATCAGGCTATATTTTGATAGGAAGTATCCACTGTTCATGCTGACACTGTCCTTCCTTCTGGAGGGTGGCTACTTTTGTTCTCCATGGACCCTGTGTGTGTTCTAAAGCAGCCACCATTCAAAGCTGGATCTAAGTGATGGACTATAATCTCAATACAAATTATTAAACTAAATGTGAGATTATAGTCCATCACGGGAGCAAGGTTGGAGTGGTGGTTACTTTACAACACACACAGGCAGGGGCGTAACTAGAAATCACAGGGCCCCATAGCAAAATTTTGTATGGGGCCCTGTGATTGCTAGTTATGCCACTTGAAGAGCCCACCATAGACTATCTATGGTGGGCTCTGCAAGGTCTCAGTTGCGCTGTACGCCTCTTACCTGTCACCTCTGTGGTCGCCGCCGCCGGGCCCCTGCCTCCTCTTCCGTTCCCAGGCTCCGCCTCCTTCTATCGATGGGCCCCGCCTCCTCTTATATCACTGGCCCCACCTGCTCTTAGATCGCTGGCCAGTGATGTGAGAGGAGGCGGGGTTGCTGTTAGGCAGGCCCCGCCTCCTTTACTGCAAATGCCGGTGTCACTGACTTCTGAATTCACTGAATTCTGCCACATCTGCTGGCTGTCACTGACACAGCTCCGCAGCGGCTATGAGGGGGAACGTTCTCCTTCACAGCAGCTGCTGAGCTATGTCAGTGACAGCCAGCACCCGAGACGCCATAGCGACCCATGCCGGGCCCCCCTGTGCACGGGCCCCATAGCGGCCGCCTGGGTCGCTATGGCGATTGTTACGCCACTGCACACAGGGACCATGGGGAATAAAAGTAGAAGGAACGACAGTGTCATAGAATATTTGAGGATCTACAGCTGAGTGATACACAAATAAGCTACATTTTTGTTAATAGTTAAGGTACTTGAATGTATTTTTAAGGTTTAACTCTTGAATTTAGTGCCACTTTAAATATCTGCTTGAAGGGGTTATTGAGGATGCCAATAATCTCCATACATTAGTTCAAAGTACTTTTCTGGATTCATGATAGTGCTGTTAATAGAATAGGACACATGTTACAGGTTTACTTTAAAAGATGTATTGTGAACTTTATAGTATGGTTCACAGTGAGACTACAGGAGACCTGTGAACACAGCTTGTTCTTTCTCCACAATATCAGCACTAAGCCTGCCATCACATATCTTGCCTCCTCTGGCTGCCAGCACTTTTTTATGTGTCATCTATAAATTTGCAGACAGTTGGTAACCCAGCATGACATCCCTAGTACTCTGTACAAGAAATACATTTATGTATTACACAAAAAAACTACCTTGAAAAAGGTAAAAGGAACGGTCTTTGATTTATTTAAGTTTCAACATTTATGTAAGTGTTAAGAACTATAAACATTCCATTTAGGATGTTGGATGCTGCTGTTCTTGCAAAAAATATATATATTTTGTTAAAGATATAGAGTTTTGATCGGCAACACTAATGTCATTATGTGAATGTAGTGCTATTGGTTACCATGCAGACATAACATAAAAGGATATGACTCTTCAGCTATCTAATAGCTACATTAACAAATGCTTTAGTCCATTTACTTAAAAGTCCTAGAAACATTTACAGTGTGGATCTTTTCTCTAGTTGTTCAGAATGGGCATCAGTAACTTTAGTATATTTAAAATAGAAAAGGTTTTATTGCACAGGATGAAATGGGAAGGAGCGTGAGGTGCAGATCAACATATTCCATAGTACACTGGATCTCTTTCTCTGAACTGGGCCTCATTTTTTTCTGAATCTTGAAATTAAAGTCTCTGCTTATTATTCTTCTAATCACAGACTGTGCTGGCTGGATCCTTTCAGAACTCAGGCTCCTTGGCAATTGAGATTCTTGAGGTATTTTAAATGTTCACTTACAGGCAGGCAAACATAGGGAGGTTCCTGTGTATAACTTCCCACTCAACCATCACTCACATCTAGTGGCGACTCTAGGAATAATATGTAGGGGGGGCACATAAGATACAACAGTCAAATCTGGGGGGGCACTAATAATTTTAATTGCATGTCGCAACCGCTGGACACCGATGAGCTGATTTAATTGCGGATGGCATCGGCACCCCGCGGTTGCGACATGTAGTCCAACACCGCCCACAATCCTGCATACTGCAACGGCCGCGCGACCGGGGGCATACCGGTGGCAAGTACAACCCAGAGGCCCATGGTGCAGCAACTTAGCCCACCCTCCAGCTCTGCCTCTTCCCCCCGCCCCTGCCTGACACTTTTAGCATCCATGTAACATGTGAATGGTCGGGTGATGTGAGGACTAGGGATGGGCTCAGGTTCGCAGCTCCATGTGCCGAGCCCGCCAGATGTCCCCAGCAAGCACAGGACCTCAGGCAGCCACTTTAGTTTGAAATTTTAAAGTGTCGGTGTTCTATCAAAGTTTGGGACTACGTTGGAATGTATGACCAGTCACACATTTTAACGTAATCCTGATCAGTTTTACAGCGGTGGAATGTGTGACCGCCCATCAGTTCAAGCATTCCAACACTTTGTCTGCTGTTCCAGGGCAGATCTGCTCACTGCGCATGTTCAGGAGAATCGATCTGCATTAGCTAATCTGCCTGAAACTCCTGATTGGTCCTCAAATGTCAATTCTATCCGACTTTGTGAGTACGACCTCACATTCCACTGCATTCACAAAGTCAGATAGTAGTGACATTTTGGGGGTGATTTACTAACCTAAACACACGCACGCACCAGGTGCGTGTGATTTTTTTTTTTTTTAGCATGTCATTTTTATTGAAAAGTATTTTTTCTACATACATACAGATCATGCAATAAGAGATGAAACAGTGCAACAAATGGATGATAACCAACACGAATGAACAATCAAACGTAAATCTACGCCACAATCAATCCATATAACCCTCAGGGGGTGGGGGCACAGGTGAAATGGAATAGGGCCCAAAAGGAACATAGTACATATATACCTTGAACATAGCAGGGAAAGAGAAAAAGAAAATAGTTACAATAAGGAAATAGAGACATGGATACCAGTAACTTATAGCACGTAGAAACCATAGGGACGGACTCAGGCTTGGTCTTTGGCTTATATAGATAACACTGAACCGACAGGAATCGACCGGGAGACGTCATGAACAGGCAGATTATAGGACATCTAATGCGCCAAGCGATCCATCGAGCTTTGAGGTGAGATACCACTTAGTGAACTGAAATTTTGTCATAATCTCTTTCAATCGGTCTGGAGGAAGTTCAGTCCCTAGGAAGGAGGACCAAGTGGCAAAGAAGCCAGCAGTGAGGGGTTGGTTCATCTGCGCTTCCAATAGGTCTACAGATAGCAGTTTGTGGAGTAGATCTTTTAGTTGCTTCAATGAGGGGGGGGTTGGGAGTACCCAATTGGTCAATATCGCCTTCTTTGCCGCTAACATACTTAGGTGCTCCCATCTAGATGGGTCTCGAGGAACCGCTATATCAGTCGGAGTGGCTGCATGAAATAAGCAGAATGCCGGGCATAGAGGTCTGTGGGTTCCAGATGGGGGGGCAAAGCATAACACAGGGGGGGGCAATTGCCCACCTGTAGTGACGCCTATGTGCACATCTCCAAATGTGGGGGACAAAAGGATCTTGTTTCCTCAAGGCTATCTACTTTTTTATTCCAGCAGCCATCACCTTTAGGGGTTCTTCCCAGCAAATAACCCAGCCTAGACCTAAGGCCTAGGTGAGAATGACTAAGCTGACATCCTCACAGGGCAAAAGCCCAGGAGGAAAGACACCGAACAGGAACAGCATATGGCAGGGAGAATACATTCTGAGCTTAGAGAAACATTCCTGCTTAGGTATAGTTAGGCTGGATACAGCCCACTGCTGATTACAGAATTCCCCAAAATACCAAAAGACATCTAGCAACAATATTACATCCCTATTTTACTATTAGGGATGAGCTCCAGGTTGCTTGTTTGGAGGTTTATGAAATTACTTAACTAAATGAGTGTTTTGCCAAGCTGAATCTCTGTCTTCAAGGAAGTGAAGCATTTAGCAGAGGTATTACTATAGCTGCTAAATGTGACAGCTTCCCCTCGGCCATCTTGTTAGGTAGACTGCATCTGCTGGTGTCCTAGAAACCTGTTTTTTTTTATTCCCACTAGGCCATTCAGCTGTCAGCTGGGAATTCTGGCTGACAGCTGAATGTAAATATGTTAAAAATAAAAATAAAATTTCATACCAGACCCTTCAGGTATGGTATAGATTTAAGTGGAACCCCGCACAGAAAAATAAATTACTATGCACTTTTCCGATCATGCAGCAGTAGCATATTAGAAAAGGGAGCCAGGGAGATTGCACTCCCTGACAATGGACATGCAGCATGGGATATTTTACAAATGTCAAACCATGTGTGTCCTTATTAACACTTATTTTTTTTGTACTATATACCCCTTACTCATTGCCATGTGAGCTTCCACATTCCAATAAGCCCCCCAACAGTCGACCCCCACATCCTCTGGGCCAGGGTTGAAGGGAAGAGGCCCTTTTTCTCATTAACATGGGGACAAGGTGCATTTGCTGGGGATTTCCCCCTGGCAAGCAACCTTTCCATGTTAAGGGCATTTGGTCAGGTATGGTTCAGGAGGGGGAAGGCACATTCTCACTCCCCCCTTTCCTGTCCTGCCAGTCTGCATGCCTGGAAAAAGGTCTGCTTTTTTTTTTATTTGCATGGGATTTCCCATTAACATTTATAGCAGACCCTAAGGACCTGTGTAAATGTTTGGGGGAAGCTCATTTTTAGTTTGTTTTTTTTGTGAGGGATTCCTCCCCCCTTGGAATGGAAAAAAAAGGGAACCTATTTTTTTTTTTTGGGGGGGGGGGTCCCTTCTTAACATTTATAGCCAACCCTCATCTAGGATAAGGGTCTGCTATAGATGAAGGGAACCTATTTTTAAACAGAAGGAAGAGAATGGAAGGTATAATTTGCCAGCAATTTAAACTGCATTTTTTATTGTAAATATCAGTTTTGCTGTAGTAGGTTGTATACATCATACAGATGCACCAATTCACATGCAGGTTTATGTATTATTAAAATTGCTGCTCCTTTTTTACTTTTGGTCCTTCAGAATACTGCCCAGTTCCCCAAGCCCTTTGTTTGTCAATCCTTTGCCTATTAGTCAAGAACATTGACATTAATTATTTCTACAACTTGTACATTATCAATAAAATGAAGCATATTTTAATCCTCATATATCAATATAGTCAGCAAATTCACATTTTAATGTTGTGTTCTTCTTTTCCGTGTGTGAAAAAAAAATCACTTCACATTTCAAAAACAATTAACATGTTTCTCATTCAATTGATGGAGGTGCCCTCCGCACACCTTTCAGCAGTCCCGGCCAACAATCAAAAATCAAATAAATGGTGCTCGAAGTAACTTCACGGATGGCACCGTGCAAAACACAAGATTGAAGAAAATAGGTCACCAGCACTCCATAAGTTAAAATGAATGAGTCCTTTTAAAGGACAATGATGTCACAGAAATCCAACATGAGCCGACGTTTCGGGGCCACACAGGGTCCCTTCTTCAAGGCAAGAGATGTCTCCTGATTGCTGGTATGATTTTCTATTCATTTATTTAATTTGTAGTTTGTTTGTTCGTTTTTTACTCTTTTGACCTTTAAATGTGGCTTATTTGCCGCCCCTATGACATCACTGAGGATGTGTTTTTCTATCATTAATTTACTACATGGGGTATATATGTGGTGTTTGATTGTTACCATATTGTCACATCTCTTGCCTTGAAGAAGGGACCCTGTGTGGCCCCGAAACGTCGGCTCATGTTGGATTTCTGTGACATCATTGTCCATTAAAAGGACTCATTCATTTTAACTTATGGAGTGCTGGTGACCTATTTTCTTCAATCTCATGTTTCTCATTCACACTTGAAATGCTGTGACACTAAAAGAGATGTTCAAATGCGTTATCTATTCCCACATAGCAGTAAAATGAATACATTAAAAATATGCCAGAGGTAAAATCAAGTTGGAATCAAGTTATTCATATTTAATATCCTTTAACTAGTCAAAAATGTAATTTGGCAAACCAATGTTGTGTATTTTTTGTCCTTGTTTTGATGAGTGAGCCTGTTGGTCAGATACTTCTTAAGGGTTAGTTACTTTTAAAGGGATGCAGACACTGCACCTTTTCCTTTGTAAGTGGTTGTTAATATTTTGAATGTTATCCTTTGGGCGATTGGAAGCCAGTGTAGGGATTGACAGAGGGGGGTTGCAGACACTGAGGTGGATAAGTCTGGCAGCAGCATTCATGATAGATTGAAGAGGGGATAGCCTGTATAGCAGTAAGCCAATGAGGAGGGAGTTACAATAGTCGAGATGAGAGATAACAAGAGAGTGGATAAGCAGCTTTGCGGTTTCATTGGTGAGGAAGGGTGTATTTTGGAGATGTTACAAAGGTGAAGACGGCAAGATTTGGATAGTGATTGGATGTGGGGAAGAAAGGTGAGGTCCGAGTCAAGGATGGCACCCAGCACCCTGGCATGGGGGGAGGGTTGGATGGTTGTGATATCAATTATGATAGAAAAGTTGGGGGAGGGTGCACGAGGGGGGGGATACAATTAGCTCAGTTTTTGATAGATTGAGCTTTAAGAAATGTTGTGACATCCAGATGGATATGTCAGTTAGTAAGTTAGTGATACGTAAGGAGACCGACGTGGTGAGTTGTAGAGCAGAGAGGTAGATTTGAGTGTCATCAGCATAGAGGTGATACTGGAAGCCATGTGAGGTGATCAACTGACCAAGAGAGGAGGTGTAGATACAGAAGAGAAAGGGTCCAAGGACAGACCCTTGGGGGACCCCAACAGACAGGGGAAGAGGAGAGGAAGATGTAGATTTGTAGGTTTATACTAAAAGAGCGCTTAGATAGGTAGGAGGAGAACCATGAGAGAGCAGATGTAATGTTTTGTTACTGTTTTGATGTAATGTTTTGTTACTGAAGAAGATACTGTAATTTATACCAAATATATGATTTATATTGTAACCAAATGTAATTAAGAAGATGTTGTTTTTCATCTTGGCTCTTTCTTCCAGGCTGTCTGTATGACCAATTGGGTGAAGATATTGGCATATGTAAGCTGTGCACAATTGTGGACAGTCATATCCTGTTCTCTCAACGACCAGCAGGGGGGGGCAAGGATGCACTTCCTGGTGTCTAGGTCCCCATCCCCCCGGGTGACTCATGTCTCTGTGTCCATAATGGGGAGAGGGATGGGTCCTTTAGAGTTTGGGCCCTCATGCAGTGCACAGACCAGCCACTGGTCCACCTTGAAGATGTCTGTATGCTTGATGCATGTGCAGTGTCGATTATCGACCTGCACATGATCAGTACTGTATGCCCATACCATGGTGATGCTGCACTCTGATGTTGTTGCTGGCTTGGATCTTCCATCAATGAACATATAAGAGGGTTTGCCACCATGACACAACACTATTACACAATGGGGTTGATTTACTAACCTTATAAACACGCCACGAACAAGTATACACCTCTGTAGTGTGTTCCCTCCCAGCATGATCTATTGGTGGAATCTAGACACCTTTGTAGTGTGTACACACCCAGCAGGTGTGTTGTGCAAAGCCCTGGATTAATAGCAAGGTGATGTTAATTAAATTAGCTCTACGTTGTGTTGCTTGCGTTGATGAATGCAGGAATGTAAATGCATGAGCTAACCATTGTTGTCTAAACTGTGAAGCAGCATTATATATGCATCATGTGCATGATTTTTCCATATATGGCATTAGTGGAAATATGCTTTTAGAGACTTTTTGGTTGATAAATACGTTTTGCTGTGTAAAAATCACACGCACCTAGTGCGTGCGTGTGTTTAGGTTAGTAAATCACCCCCAATGTGTCAGTGTAGGAGTAAGTGGGCTTTCCTACACCACATAGCTGTACCACGAATGATCAGGTTAGTATGACAATTACAGGGGCACTCTCTGAGGGACATTGCTGAGGGCGTGTTTATTCCATTCAAGCATTATGATTAGGATAAATTGCCCAGTATGGGGCAACAACATATATATCTACCATATTGCTAGGACCATAGTAATCTTCTTGGGAATGTTAGTATTTAAACATGTATCACTTCTGTTATATGCTGGTGAATTATTTTTTCAGCTATGTACATGGGTTATATACTGTATAACTCCCAATGAATATGGAGATTTAGCTTTCACCCTTATGAAGTTTACATTTTGTATACCTATATCAAATGGTAACATATATTACTTGTTTATACAGATCAGTGGTTTTTATTGGGGCAAAAAGGTGCCGTGATCACGGCACCTTGTTGCCCACAAAAAGCACATGGCCAGCGGCCATCTTGCGCATGCTCAGTGTGTCCCTGCCAACAACAAAGATGGCCATCGGCAATGAGGTTTTTTGTTGGAGACCATCTTTTTGGTGGTAAATGGCTGATGGCGTCTGTCTTCTGGTGCTTTGTCCGCACACTTGCTGTAAGGCAAGTGTATGAACATGGCACCAGACAAGCGTCAACACCCTGTGCAGCGTGATAATGCTTGACGCGAGGGCACTTTTTTATTTCTTGTTTTTTTTGTGATTCTATATCTACAGTATATAAAAAATGAAAGAGCTGGCTGTAGGTGCCAGTACTGTGTGCCGATGTGTACCGCCAGAAAAAAAAAAACACTGATACAGATTCATCTGCTCCTTTATATATCCAATGAGGGTTCAATAACACAGAGACCACATTTATGATCTATGTGAAATAATATCTAAAGGTTTACATCTAAGCCTAGTCACTATCTTTACCTAATATCACTAGTTTACTCTACTGCAAACTACTACAATGCTACATATTGGGTGTGTGGCATGTGGTGCACTGTCCTTATTGACAAAAAGTGGTAAAAAGTGGCTCACGTTCAACATATATACTGTATCAAGTAAGAATAAAATATTGTGACAGGTGTTAATGTTATTGTACAACTGATGTATGTTATACTTACTGTATTTTGTGCTACACCTTAGATACTCTTGAGGTAGCGGAACAGTTTCTGCAAATGTGTAGCCTACACTCCAACCAGGGCACCAGGTCAATCTATGATTTGTGATTCATGTCTATATGTAATGATCTCTTGTCTATTATGAATTACATAGTTACATAGTAGGTCAATTAGCGATGGAGAATCAAATCTGGATGGTTTAGGGTGATCATGTATATGTATATATGAGCCACAGTCATCATTTCATAAAATATATGTCATGCTTCAATGTGGGTACCTTAAAAGATCATAACATGTACATACTAAATGTTTACAGACCAACATAATTAGAACAATTTGAACTAAAATTAAAATAACATTTTGATTCCTAAATTTTCATTATTCAAACCCATACTTACTTTACATTTTGCAATATTACAAAAACAACAATAACCTTACAAAATGCTTAGTGAAAGGCATACAAATACTTACCTTGCACCTAGGCTTCTGGCTGCTTCAGGTAGACACCGGTGAGATCACTGGGCCTCACCACAAATTTGCAGGATATCTTACATAAAGATGGTTCAGCACTGCTCAGATGCAAATGCTCACAGGATTTGCGATTCTAAACTCTTCCAGGATCAAGTCACCCAGTCATGTCACTCTCATCTGGCCAGGGTAAAGGTAATTATTTTTTATATTTTTATTGCCTTTTTAAATGATCCCTTTTTTAACAGGTCTGCTTTAAATAAAAAGACGCAGAAAACAGAACAATTTTGGCAAAAATATTTACATACAGAAAATAGTAATATTCTCAGTCTTCAGTTAACTCATCAGAAATATTGACTTTTTTTAGGACGTCACAGCATTCAGAAAAAGATTGGAGCCAGAGGATAACGGTCTGCATGCACCTAATTATTGTGCACGTCTGGGACTGTCTTTTCAATACACAATTTGTCTGGTTCTTCCAAATTAATACTTAATCAATCAGTTGCCACCAACATCCTAAAATAGTTTAGGCATAATTTTTTTTCTTTCAGTGAGATCATAGCTGTTTATTGAACCAAGTACATTTTCTTATATTGTATTCTTGCAGTTGGTGAAACTAAAAGTTTTTCTTTTTACTTTGGAAGCATAATTAAAGTAATGTGTACTCAAATATAGCCTACTTTACCTAGAAGAACAGTGCATTCCAACATTTGTAATAAATAACTGACAAAATTGTTCTGGTCTGCTATTTGTTACTGCAAAGACAGAATGTAATAATAAAATATGTTATAGTTTCTTTGCCGAATGGAACAAGTACAAATATCTGTTTATACAGCTATGTGTGGTTCAGTTGAGGTTTGGTGTAGGGCCTCATGCACACCTCTACGTCAGAGCTGTGTAGGTGTAATGTCTGTTTTCTGTGTTTTATGAACAGTTTACCCAAATTTCAAACGGTGTGTTTTGATAGAAACTGCATTAAGGGCCATGTCAGAGAAACAATTGTGTAGCAGTGATTAGTTGCTGCTAAAAATTGCTAATGCTAGTGAACAACAGCGATTTGTAGCTAGTGATTTAATCATAATAGTTCCTAAGAAGCAGTTTGTGGCTGCTACAGGTCAGTCTAGTGCTACAGCATTAGAACTAGTGTGCTCTGTAGCAAATCACTCTCCTTTAGATATGCAAAGCAGGAATCAGATAGAATTTATTCCGTGGGTAGCACTACCTTCTCCACAAATGTTGATCATCATTTTGACTTTTGTCAAAGTGACATACTGGAGAAATGTTGGACGAACAGTGCTTTCAGCCAATCAACACTGTTCAGGTATCATGACAGTGGCAGGCGCCACTCTCAGAATACAATGGACATAGTGGGAGATTCGTCAATCCATGCTGTGCAAAATGTCTGGCTGAATGAAAAAAATCTATCAATACGTACCAAGCTTAATTATGCCAAATAAAAAAAGGAGTTGCCTAATGATAAAAGAAGAACTCTGTTCTGTAAAATGTATCCTGTTTTTGTATGTAGTACTGTGGGTTCTAGAACCCATAACATTGTATATTCCTCCTACAACAAGCATTTCCCTATTGTGTGCCCTTAAATTGTTTTATTTTTTTAATATATGCTCTGTCATGTTTCCAAAACAATTTAAACTGTAAATCTCTTAGAATTGTGATTCAATAGGACACTCATTCAGCCACACACAATATGCATGTTTGCCTTTTAGCTTACATATGCAATATTGCTCATTTAAATTCTTAGATAGATTATACTTTATTGTGGGGCAACTACAACAAAATATTAGCATCCTCATCTATAAAGAAAACCGATATATAGTAAAGGAAGAATACAGCCACACTGAATTGGTTTGTTGAAAGTATGTTAGTGACACTGGCATGGGTCCTGCTCAAGGTCAGCCCCCTCTGACATGTTTCGCCCAATCCTGGGCTTAGTCATAGTCATTACTACATACCTGTTTGGCTGAAGTGAGGACACACTCCTGCCGGCAAGCAACCGGCCTTTCACCTGCTAAAGCCATGGAGGAGTGGTACTTTATTCCTATGGCTCGGTATAAAAAAGGGCAGTTGAAGTATTACTGGCAAATGATACCACAGTACATAAAAGGGGGAAGGAAATTCATGAAAACATTGAGGGTTGGTTGTACTAGTAGCAGGAAGAATGTCAGTAACGAGAAACTTTTGCAAAGTGTTGCCAGGCTGAATAATCCCAATCTGTGCCTGATGTTCTTGAGTGAATGGCTCATTTGTCTTTGCAGTCACGATGATGATGATGATGATGATGGATGATGATGATGATGATGATTGGGAGACTTTAGCATCTAGTCAAAGTGTCGATTAGTCCTCCTCAAAGTATGTAGCTATATTTCATATATGTCCAGGCTGGCAATCTCTAGAAAATCTTTAGTCACACATTTAATCTTTTTGTATTATAACTAAATCACAGCCCAAAGTAAAGTGCAGGAAGAATGGTACAACAAAGTCTAATGTTTGAAATGTGATCAGGAGTTAGAAACTGATTATGAGGATAAAGTGGAGAATTTTTACAGTGGAGCCACTGTCGTGATATCAGTAGTGGTAAGGATTTATGCGATGCCTGTATCAAATCTTGGGGAAAAAGGTGAGAGTGAGCAAGAATCTCTTGATGTCACATTAGTACTCATAATGCATCTGAATCAGATGACAATTATGATAACACAGATTTTGGGAACCAAGATGATCATGCAAATACTCCAGAGGTGGAAGGTCCAACATCTTCTTTCTTTTTTGCTTCAGATGAACTAAGTGGTGTTTATTGGCACAATTCTGTTATGCTAGGTCCAATGTAGTCCTGAAAGCATATATATGTATGTGTATGTATGTATATATACCATACACATATATATACAGTCTGTATGTATGTATTTATTTATGTATTTGTTGGGGAGATTTTCCTTCACTTTCTGTCCCAGGGACTCAACAAAAAGTTAAAAAGTTAGAATATCTTTAAATCACCCATCTGTGTCTTGTAGTTACAAGTGGGACCCCCAGAGGAGATAACCTTGTCCCCAGGTGTAATTACTCATATAAACCATCTTGCAGAAGTAAGCAAATCTTGAGTCCATGGATGTCTTTTAAACATTTATTGTAGAACATGGAACATAAGAGGTGGATGCTGGAATACCCAAAAATGCTGATAGTCAAATAATATCACTTCTTACAAGGCGTACAGTTCCTAGTGGAAGGTCCATCTTCTCCCTCTCAATAGGCCAGAGGTGTCTCTATTCCCAAAGAGGTTCCAGTGTGTACTCTGCTTCAGGACAGGCTGTAGCCTGGACCAGTGGAGGTTCCTGTGGTGACTACATTGTCCCCATGAACTCTGTTAACATGGGGCGGTCCTTGTAATGGATCCAGCATAGTCAATCTAGCACATGGCATTTCATGAGGGTAGGCCTTGAGGGCCTAGCTATCAGGTCTGGACAGCAGCCCAGCACCTAAGCACCAACCTCCCAACAGGGCAGTGGCAGGAACAAGAGAACCCCAGTTCTGAGCATGCTCATGTTTTGTTATAGCCAATCCCTCCTACTGTGATGTGTACAGCACTGATTGGCTAACACAGAACCACTGTCATAATGATACTTCTCCAGCATAGTACTCTGTCACAGCAAAGCCTGGTGGATGAAGCACATAGGTGACAAACGAGCACACCCTACCGGAGGAAAACAATAGTTACACTGAAAAACAAATAACACTGCTCTATTTCAGGGGGTGTTAGGGGGTAGACCCCTACACAAATCAGAAATGTTCCTCTTACCTTCAGTTCCCAATGTCTCTGTTGTTTTTGTTATTTTTGGATTACTTACTTTCTGTAGCATATACAGTGGTCAGCAGAACAATTGTTGAGGGTAAAACTCCCTAGCGGGAAGACACAGACAGCTATAACAATATGTTTTAACACTCCCCCACAAAAAAATTGTCTGTGCATACACTTTAATTATCTGCCAATATTGATGAAGAGGAGGAATGTGCTAAAGCGAACTGATCTGCTTCACACGGTCAGCCTCTGCCCCACCAGCTGCAGGGGTATACTTTTTCTCTCCTATAATTTCAAAATTATGTGACCATTCATTTTTTGAATTGTCAAGTAATTTCTTAACAGGTCATAGTGACTTTATCAAGAAGCTGCTAATGTTCTCACTGCCATTACAGTTGCTTTAAGGTACTTACAGCAAATTTGACAGATGTATATGTTTAAAAATCTCACTCTCTACCTGGCCAAAGGAGGACGTTTTTGGTAGTGTTAAAATGCTGTCCTTCTATACAAAAAACAAGTTTTTGTAAAGGTGTTGGTGGAAGGATTGGATGAGACGCATCAGCTTTATGGATGTTTTTTATCCTGTTGTTGCTTTGATAGATAAAGCTCTTCTAAGTGGATCTGGACAAGAGTGCTAGCTATTCTGTATAGTGATGGAGTTAGAAGAAGGGATGGACTTTTGTCAATTGCTTCCTATGAAAATGAAACATTCTTATGTGGGGCACAGATGCTCACATGTACTCTATCTGGAATGAAGTATCATTATTAATTTTGGTTCATTTTTCAAATAAACATTTTAGTTTCTATTATTACACTGCATTTTTATCATTCTGTGTGAACAAACTAAAAGGAGCCATCACAAATTTGCTGGTATTTAACCTTTTCTTTTTGTTGTAAGAGGCGTTCTCATAGTGTTCAGAGCACATCTAATTGTTTTGTTGATACCTATTTGGCTCAGTTTTAGATCTGTATGACTCATCTTGAAAGCTTGTCGTTTAGAAACATGTTCTGGTCTGTATTATGCTCACATTACAGGCCCTTCAACCCCTTCAGTGCCGATTTGTGGTGACCTTTATCAGCATTTGCAGCTATCTTGTTTATCAGTGCAGAGGTGACAGAAATAAGAAAGTGTAGCATATCTAGGTTAATATACATGCAATGGATACAAAAACCTTCACTATGTGACAGTATCAGTATGTACAGTTTATGTTGTGCAACTATATAATTGCTAGACTCTTACTGTATATTATCCATTTCTGATAGAGAAATATATCCCACGGTGGCACAGCAAAACACCACTGTATTATGAAAATAGTCATATTATTCTCTTGTCTTTTGAAACTATTATAAAATATTTAGAAATCACATGGGGCCCTGTAAATTACACTTCAAAAAGTGAAGATTTGCTGTGTCATAAGATAATTTGTTAAAAATGTACCTTTTATTGGAAATATAGCATGGCATTTTCTGGTATGTGATGGTGCCAAGGCATTCCTGTGTCTAAACCCTCATAGCTGTGTATCAGCTGTGTGAGATATAGGGCATAGCTGCTTATGATTTTTAGTCTCTCAAGATTTTGAAATTTTAAAAGATTTTGAGAATTGTTGATGTCACTACTGTACTGCTTACTGTCCTGCTTGTTAGAGGCTCTGACATGTGCAATCAAAGCCCTGCCTCTACCAAGATGGTCATCCCCATACAGAAACACTGTACAGAACAGGATATGGTAAGTCAGCAAAATGTACCTTATGTGTGTATCACTCGGTTGTAGATCCACAAAATCATCCCTGAATTGGTGCTGACACTGCCCTTCCTTCTGGAGGGGGGCTACTTTTGCTCCCCCATGGTCCCTGAGTGTAGTGTAAAGTAGCCACCACTCCAAGCTTGCTCCTGTGATGGACAACATTCTCACGTTTAGTTTACTAATTTGTATTGAGATTATAGTCTATCACGGGAGTGAACTTGGAGCGGTGGCTACTTTACAACACACACAGGGACCATGGAGAACAAAAGCAGCCACCTTCCAGAAGGAAGGACAGTGTCAGCAGGAATTCAGGGATGATTTGTGAATCTACAGCTGAGTAATGCACAAATAAGCTACATTTTGCTTGAATGCAATTTTAAGTTTAAACTCCTGAGTTTAGTGTCACTTTAATATTTAGTTCAATTTAATATTTAATATGTTTTCTTTTCATAGTCACAAAGTAGTCATAGTCGCAACCCAAACTCATGATTAATAGATATTTTAGATAAATTCATACATCAGGACAATGCACACTTCTCCATCTTGATCTCTTGAGTATTATAAATGTACGTTTCTTTGTCAGTATTTATAGATTCGGCTGCAATGATCATATGCATTTAGAGATGGTTATTTGTGGGTGTTCTGTAATATAATTGATACTTATTTACATGTATGTATTGATGTTACGCAAGGTTATGACTATGGTAATAGCTTCTAAGCAAACAGCACAGTAAGATATGGTATTTCTCTGCTGTGAAATGATTGTATACAAATTATTACCACAAATAGCCCCATGTGGTTTTGAAACAGATTTGGACAGATATGAGAAAACACTTTTAATGGTATATTTAACAGGTAAAATAGTGTGGTGAAGAAAGAAATTACAGTGTATAACAGTGTAAAGCTCTGTGTAAGTACTAAGAGGTCCTGCATTGTATATCTTTCCAATGGTCGCATTTGTATTATAACTTGGAACTTTAGTGTGTATTATATATAAATGCCTTGCCATGCTATGCTAATTACATATCTGTATTTATTTTTAGCCAAGAAGACACTGACTGCTTAGTATAGTTATATGTTAAATGTAAGGTGTGTAGTGAGCATGTGAACCTTTCCTAAACAAATATTATATGTGTAGTGCAGCACTCTCTTAATCAACA
>NW_017306649.1:282631-292426 GCF_000935625.1 Nanorana parkeri | reverse complement strand
TAATTTAGTGCAACAAAATGCTCAATATAAAGTGCAAAATGTGTTTAACTCCAAGTACTCTGAATCATAATTTCCACAGTCCACAAAGTAGTAAGTCCAACAAATCAACTGAAATGTAAAAGGTGTATTCTTTATGCCACTGTAATCTTCTCATACAGTATGTAATAATAACCACCAGTGTCATTACCACTCGTGCAGATAGAAGCTCATCTTGTGCTATGGACCATATCTAAAGTATTGTAGTACGGACAAATCTAATTTAAAATCCCTGCTGGGGATTGGACATTGTCCACAAGATTGTGACAACAATTAAGAAATTATTTCCCAACAATCTGAAGAGAAGGATATAGAGTGGCACATGCATACAACTGATCAAAATCCTTTATTAAAAATATATTAAAAACACACTTTAATTATCCAGTGCACCTGCCAGCATGCACAAACATCAAATCACAGGAGGCAAAGTCTCTATGTACGTAAAAGGGAAGAACCCTTAGATGCTGCTACCCAATCTTGTGCTGGCCTGGCTCAGACTCTTCTGAGACTTAGCTGTCTCCTGAACACCATGGAAACCAGGGGCAGGATTAAAGGAGAACTATGACATGAGTGATTTCCACTCACCTCATAGTTCTAAGCCGACCTGTGACAATTAGACTGTCACAGGTCGGCTCAGTAGATCGGGAGGTGAGAGAACACATACCGGGTTCCCTCACCTCTCGATCCTGTCACGGCTGGATTCCCCTCTCTCCGCTCCGATCTGCCAGCGCTGACTTGCGGAACGGACGGGGGAGGGGGCGGGTACAGCTGGCTCTGCCTCTAGATAGGCAGAGCCAGCTGTCACTCACGCAGCTGGGCGGATCCCGTCATCTAAGTCGGGATCCGCTCCAGGTGCTGCGTCTCAGTATACCGCGAGCTGTAGCTCGCGGTATACTGAGCTTAGGGTAACGGGAGGCGCTAGTTTGTGTCCTCCCGTTACCCCCAAGGAGAACTATGTGGAAAAACACTGACCCCATAGTTCTCCTTTAACTTTTTTTCATGTGTGATCTACAGATTGTAGCAAATTTATAATCTAAAATATCCATGCATGTAACAGGGGCAGCATACCACTAACATTGCTGTAATACTTTGCTGCTCTGTTTGTAGCATATAGTTACTATAGCAAAACCTTATATAAAAATAGCAAATATGAAATAATTATATAATATTTATCAAATGCATTTTAATTGTTGGAATATTCTTGTCTAGTATGTCTTGCGCATTACACAAAAAAATTATCACAAGTAGTTCCCTAATGGTTAATGAAAAGTAGTTTAGATCAATTTGTATTCTACATTTAACCCTTAACTGACCATAGTGCTAGCTTTATAAATTCATGAGCTCTCTTGTTTTGAGACCTCTTTTCTTATACTTTAGATTGTAAACTCTCATGGGCAGGGCCCTCTTAATCAGGGTAGCCATAAGGGGGTACAAACGATACACATGTAATGGGCCTTACCCCCCCTGCCTACTGACAGTGGAGCAGGCCAGGGCTCAGCAGCACAGGTCTGGCAGCGGAGGAGGAAAGGCCCCAGCTTCACTGGTCTGGCAGCGAAAGAGGCCGGGCTTTAGTGGCACCAGTTCAGCGGCAGAAAAGGCTGGGCCCCCGCAGCACCGGTCCAGCCGCAGAAGATGCAGGGCCCCAGCAGTGCCGGTCTGGTGGCGGAAGAGACCAGGCCCCAGCAGTGCTATTCCAGAGCTGTATGTGCAGGGAAAGGGACCCTGACCAGCCCACATGACCTGCAGAGCCCACAATAGAGAGTCTTAGATGGGCTGTGCATGATCTATGGTATGCTCTGCAAAGTCACTCTCAGCTTGGGTTGTGTGGGGTCTCATATGGGCTCTGCAGGATCTAAGGTGGACTTTGCAGGGCTTCAGGTGGGTCCTGAGTCCAATCCATTACTAAGTCCAGAGTCCAGTGTGTTACTAAGTCCTGAATCCAGTGTGTTACTAAGTCCAGAGCCCAGTGCATCACTTATCCTGAGTCCAGAGCTTTACTAAGTCCTGAGTCCAGTGCATTGCTAAGTCCTGAGTCCAGTGCCTTACTAGGTCCTGAGTCCAGTGCGTTACTACTTCCAGAGTCCAGTGCGTTACTACCTCCAGAGTCCAGTGCGTTACTACCTCCAGAGTCCAGTGCGTTACTAAGTCCAGAGTCCAGTGCATTACTAATTCCATAGTCCAATTCATATACTGTTTTGCTGTATAACATATTGCTGGGATTTGTATAATATTCTCAACTTTTTGTATTGTCAAATAATTTTCGGTATTAAAGCCAGACTGGAATCCTTCTTCTCTCTACACACTACTAGTCTATCGCTCACTCCTGATAACCCTTCTGTCTGTTCTACCTTTTCTATTTCTTTTTTTCAATTTGTTTCAATGAAGATTAGATTAAAAAAGAAATAGAAAATGTAGAACAAAAGTACAGGAGGAGCTGTGAACATACTATATGTCCCTGTAAGTGTATAGCGTGTACAATTAGGCTGGAATAAATATGTTTACATTTATGGGCTAGCTTCAGTTTCACTTTTTTAAATGGGTAAATTTGCAGTCTTTTTTTCCTAGTGATATAATATATGGATTAGCTGTCCAATGGTCAGCAATCTTTATATACCATTACTAAATCTAGACTACTAAACATAGATATTTTTGCCTTCCATTAATATATTTTCTTATATACAAACCCTTCGGAAGAAAATGTCTATAAACACTATACTTACATAAACCTGATTGTTCTGCAAGTGCTTTTTTAGGCAAATCCTAGAAAAAATGCTATTAAACTGATACTAGGGGGTTGATTTACTAACCTTATAAACACGCCACAAACAAGTATACACCTCTGTAGTGTGTTCCCCCCCAGCATGATCTATTGGTGGAATCTAGACACCTTTGTAGTGTGTACACACCCAGCAGGTGTGTTGTGCAAAGCCCTGCATGAATTGCAAGGTGATGTTGTGTAAATTAGCTCTACATTGTGTTGCTTGCGTTGATGAATGCAGGAATGTAAATGCATGAACTAACCATTTTTGTCTAAACTGTGAAGCAGCATTATATATGCATCATGTGCATGATTTTTCCATATATGGCATTAGTGGAAATATGCTTTTAGAGACTTTTTGGTTGATAAATACGTTTTGCTGTGTAAAAATAACACGCACCTAGTGCATGCGTGTGTTTAGGTTAGTAAATCACCCCCTAAATGTTACTTTTGGATTTTCCAAAATGTGTAATTCATTCTTTTAAACACAGATTTACAAAGGATTGTAAAAAAAAATGTTTTGGAAAAGTGGAAATAGGATTTGAACACATATAGATTTTCACCAAGCAATTGGAATTAATTACTCACCAAGAGAATGCTTTTTTAGATTTTGGAGATAGTAATTTTTTTTCATACGAGTGAGAAAAAATGAGCAGGCTTTCTTGCTAGGAAAAAGGGACCTTTACTTCAAGCAAATCTCCAGTACAGGAAAATATCTTTCTTGTTGTCTAATATCTAGTCATAAAAGAGATGACTAAATATGTACAGCACATAACCACTTGACATTTCTTTGAATGAACAATGAAATAGTATTGTCCTTTTATTAGTATTATGGCATTGAATCTGTGCTTTGATTTATTTCTTTACCTTGTAAAAAAAAACCTATGACCATGAAAACAAATCACTGATTTTAACAGATGCTATATTTAAGCTACATTAAAACATAAGACGTTTTCCTATGTGTTGGTGAATATTACTTTTATATTATCAACCTGTGATTGAATAACATAAAAGCAATAAACACAGACACCAATATAAACAGAGAAAATTGTAACAGGGTTCCGAGGATGCAATTGTTTTTATCTGAACTTAATGGACATGTCTTTTTTTTCAACTTAAAGATTTTTATTAATTTTTGCAAAAGGAAATACATAGTAGACAGAAAAGGGAATAGAAAAATACATGCCTTTGTCCTTATCATACATGTTACATAGATTCGGTTGCTAACAACAAGAAAGTAGGCAAATAAAACAAGTAAAAAGCAATTATACTCAAGCTTGCTCCATTATGATATGAATAATGATATACCAAGAGTATCTCACAAGAGGAGTGCCTCTAGGACATCCAACCACTGGTACTTGTTTTCCTTGTTGCGTACCAGAAATCTTAATTCTGAAGCAAGTAGTGTCCCCTACTTCTATATGGGGGACATGTCTTTTTTTAACATTACAGTGATCTAACTATCTATGCAACCATTTAGTTTAAAAAAAAAAAAGGAGACATTCACTGTACTTAGGTTTGCCATAAATGGGCATATGTACATCTAGGTTAGATAGGTGTGGAGACAGCTGTCCACTCTCTGTAGCACTGAGACCATCTCTGTTTCTCTTGAGGCATGTTTGATTGACTTAACTGGTACATTTGGAGTGAACAACTTCCTTGGAAAGTTCTCCATGTGCTAATGCTAGGGAAGCCCTAAACTGCTTGATCTTTGCATGACCAACACATTGATTCATCAACCTGGGGGCAGGATTGGGTTTTTTATAGCAATCCTTAATCAACAGGCACTCTGTTGTATATTTATGTTATTATGAACTCCTTACTCATGTAACAATACTGTAGAATGTTCTGTAGTAATTTGGGATTGTGTTGAAGTCCTATTTCCATTATTTTTTTAACCAACGGATTGAAGATTGCTTTCTTTTCCATTTTGTTTTATATTTGTTGTTTTCTATGTTCTCTTTTACTTTTTGTATGATACTTTAACATCTTAAAAAACTTTGTTCTTTGATGAAAAAGCTACATAAGGGGGGTGATTTACTAACCTAAACACACGCATGCACCAGGTGCGTGTGCATTTTTACACAGCAAAACGTATTTATCAACCAAACACGAGCAACGTGTCACATTTTCACGCCGTTATGGCGCGTTTCTATGTATTTACGTACGTGCGCGTCATGTAGCATGCACCATAGGCTACACGCCGCTCTAATAGCTGCATGCAAGTCTCTAAAAGCATATTTCCACTAATGCCATATATGGAAAAATCATGCACATGATGCATATATAATGCTGCTTCACCTCTATGCCTACAACCATCCCAAAAAACACTTTGAAAATGCTAAAAACAGTATTCAAAAATATGGAACTTACACACCACTGACATGTTCAGCTCTGTATGAGCCAACTGCACATGTGTGGAGGCAAGTTCACACGCTTCTTAAGCCCAGAAACATGAGCACGCCGATTCTTCACGATTTCTTGGTAAATTGAATAGCAGCGTGTTCACGCACGACTATTCTTCCAACCATTCTGTACTGTCCAGAGGTGTTTGTTTTTGAAAGCTTATTTCCTCTTGGCAGTTTTTAAGTGTTCCTCATTCCACTTATGGAGATACTTTCATTATTTTTTGCACTACCTAAATAATGTCTCAAAAACATGAGTGCATCACAGTTTAGACAAAAATGGTTAGCTCATGCATTTACATTCCTGCATTCATCAACGCAAGCAACACAACGTAGAGCTAATTTACACAACATCACCTTGCAATTCATGCAGGGCTTTGCACAACACACCTGCTGGGTGTGTACCTACTACAAAGGTGTCTAGATTCCACTAATAGATCATGCTGGGAGGGAACACACTACAGAGGTGTATACTTGTTCGTGGCGTGTTTATAAGGTTAGTAAATCAACCCCAAGATGTAATTCATTGAGAAACCCTTTCTCTTTGTTCCATGTCAACACTGATGAATGCGCATGTGGTGTCACCCATGGCCCTGTGGTAACATCTGTAATGAAGTAGGAAGACATTGAAGGTTCAACCAGATTGCTTTAGATACTAATGTTTTAAGAATGCTTGCAGTATTTGTGCCCAAGTTTTGCCTGAACAAGTATCTAAGGTTATTCTTACATACAGATACTGTATATGTTTATCATTACCATTTCTTTTATGCAAACTAACTTGGGTCTTAGACTTACTAAGACTAGTAAAAAGGTGTACTAGGACTATTTAAAAGAGTAAAATGTACATAGTGTACCTGAAGTGCAATACAGTGTGTACATATGGAGCAATACATAGTAATCAGGTTAATTGTCAGTGTAACAAAAACTATAAAATTACTTTTGATGATTCAACACCTCTTTCAGACACCTTTGTCTCAGCCTGTTAAACAATAAATATGGACATGATGTGATACTTTGAATGTGGCTCCAGTACATCTGAATGCTTCATGCTTCATGCTTCATTTGGACTATATCAAGACCAGACCAAAGACAATGTAGTCTAACTGGTTTTCCATAGCTTCAGAATAAAGCAATGTTTATTTTTATCACTAATTTTGATAGTATGCACATAACCAAAAGCTTTGTGAAATTATGTAGCAGAATAATAGAGACAAATGCAACAATAAGGAAAGTTAAGTATAGCAATGGTAGAATAAACAAAATATGCCAGGACAAAGAAAACACTGGCAGGACTATTTGAGCAATTGCTGATATCATAAATAAAGTGTGACAGCTGCAATGTCCCTAAGTATATTTTACTCTCCACACACTTCTCCTTAAACTGAACTGAACTTATTCTTCCTTGAGAAGAGGCATTTATGCTGGTATCTGCTCACCTTGTATAAAAAATGGTCTGTATAGTAAACTCAGTGCAAAGCTGTTCACTTTAAGGTTATTGCAAATGACACGGGGGCACCTCTTTGCTTCTGGAGTAAAAGAAGTTTAAGCTCTGCATTCATTAAGGCTTATTTACAGTTAGAGCGATAAAGATGTGGAAAAACTTTCACAGGAACTAGTTTTAGCCAACCCTGTAGTTTGTTTAAAAAAAGGCCAGATGTGTTTCTAAATACACAGATTATGACTGCCTATTTATGCCTATAAAAACTAAGGGGGTTATTCACTTAGCTGCCGAAGGCAGCCGAGTGAATAACCGAGCTGAAGTGTTCGGCTATTCACTTCAGCCTTGTACGGTTGATTTCAGTCATACATCGTCTGCCTTCAGTCAGCCGAACATGCTCTGCATGTTCGGCTGAGCCGAAATGCAGAAGCAGTTCGACTCAGCCGATCCTGCTGTTCGCCCCTATTCTCATAGGCTCATAGGCTCGGCTATTCTCCGTGGTACCTCCGAGGTAGCCCAGCAGTTTACTATTGGCCAGCACCTGCCAGTGTCTTCTAGCAGGTCCTGACCAATGAATAACAACTGATGTTGCGGCCGGCTCCGCCCAGGTGTTATTGTTTAATGACAGATTAGCATCCCCAGGTCATTTGGGGACACTAATCTGTCATTACAACCAGGCAGAGCAAGCTTTGGGATCACGGCTGGGTTTGCCAAGCTGTCATTTGCGTGGAGATGGGTCGGTTCGGCCTACCTTTCTCCGTGCTTCGGCTGTCACTTCGGCTCAGTAGAGCTGAATCATATGCCTTCGGCTCGGCTGAGCCAATTGGCTGCCTTTGGCTGCTGTAGGGTTATAGTGAATAGCCCGTACAGCAGCCCTTCGGTTCGACTGAACCGAAGGGCTCCGGCAGCCAAAGTGAGCTGAAGGATCAGCCGAAGCTACGGCTGGATCCTTCGGCTCATTCATACACTAACTGTAGATTGCTGATCCAGTGAATGTCTGATTGGCTTAGGTGATCAGGAAAGATTCATTTTTACCCTATTGGAGCAAATGGACCGTGCTTTAGAAAGGTTTTTGCATTTCAATTGATCGACAAGCAGGTAAACATTTTTGTGAAAGCAGGTTTTTAATTAATTAATTAAATATTTTTTCTATATTGGTTAAACTCAGTGGTCTTTTTTAATCCTATGTAATGAAGGTAGCATGAAAGTATGCTTAAATGTGTGATATGCAGAAGAAAAAATGGGCTCACTTCAGATAGTTAAGGAGAGAAGAGAAAGCAGGGCAAACACAAATGGTGCAGGCTGAAAAATGGAGAGTTGAATTGGTGCATGTTGTGCTGTGTATGGTCTGTCAAGTGTTGAGTGTATTGTGGTAAATAGTGATGTATGGTAATTGTATTTGAGTATATTATGTGATTTTCTGAATGTATTAGGGTGCAAGGATAGGTGTGCTAAGTGTATTGTGATGTATGATATGGCATACTGATTGTAATCGGGTGCATGCTGCACTATGCCAAGTGTATTTCTGGTGCTTTCAGTGGAGTGCATGGTGGGGAGTGTATTGTGATGTCAAATATACTTGAGGGGCATGCGATGGCAGAGCAATGGGATACATGGTTGGATGTGCTAAATGTATAGGGTGCATACTGCAGTATGCCAAGTGTATTTCTGGTGCTTTCTGTGGAGTGCATGGTGGGAAGTGTATTGGGATGTCAAATATACTTGAGGTGCATGCGGTGGCAGAGCAATGGGATACATGGTTGGATGTGCTAAATGTATAGGGGTGCATTCTTTGGTGCGCTGAGTACCTGGGTGCAGTTGTGATATTCTATATGTATATGGGATGAATGGTGCTGTGTGCACTGTCTGCGCATCATCCAATGTGCTGAGTGTGGTTTTCTGAGTGTATTTGGAATGCTTGCTTTTCATTCTGTTAAGATACCATGCTGCCGTATACAAAATTCTTCACATATCTGTAAGAAAAAAAAAAGTCAAGGCAACTGGTCTTGCTGTATTATTCTTGAAGTCATACAACCAGCTTTCTCAATTCAGAATGACTTGTACAAAAAATTATCTGGGAATAAATATAGTAATGTTGCTCCAATCCACATAATCTGTTAGTCACAACCAGGTGTAAGACCTCAACATGTTACTTTGCCAGCCGATCTGCTCTGAGTAACTGTGGTTGATAGTGGCTCATCATTAAAAGAGGAGGACAAGACTGTGAAATTGACAGCTGTCCCTGCTGCCCGTGTAGGGCCCTATGGTTTAGCACCTGCACAGGTAGCGGTCCAAGCTGAGCAGGCGGAGGGACTAAAGGGGAGGGGGGGGGCAGATGACTGCACAGATGAGTGAAGGTAGGCGAAAGGGGGAACAGGAAGCCTGAAGCAGCTGAAGGCAAAACTGAAAACACAGTAATGATGTACTGTGTTGCTGTGTTTCTGATATATATATATATATATATATACACACACACACACACACACACACACACACACATATATATATACACATCCACACACATACATATATACAATTAAATTAGTCCTTAAAATGAATATGCATTTACCATCATATTCATGGTCTTTTCTAAGGATAGTCTATGTCTACAGTAGGATTAGTTCTGAGATTTTAGTACCTCTTTCCTCACACTTTATACTTTTTTTCACTACTCCTTTTTTATAAGCTGATTTAGCATTAACCAATATTTTGTAAGAGGAAACCTTAATTACATTGCCATAAGGCCAAAGCTCAGTAGTTTCAGAGCAATTAAGAATTCCATATAGTAATATTTAATCATTCCACTGAAAGTGGCACACCCAAATTTGTTAATAGCTTGGTATAGATGTTTGAAGAATTAATGGTAATTAGAGTATTAAATAAAGCCAGATAAAGAGATAATCTATCAGTGATACTGTATCAGGTTTAGAAATAAAATTATAGAATAAAACTTATTTGTGCAATTAATGTGGCCTCCCCCCTCCCAACAGGCATATACTCATCTTTCCTCCACTTCTCTGCCACTCATCTGACCCGAGACAATATCCCTTAATTCTAGGTATGTAGGTAAGGCTGCAGAATTATACCAATTGAGGGTCTGAATAGTCAGATTCAAATTGAATCATGTCTGACCCCCCCCCCCCACCCCCCCCACCTCT
>NW_017306649.1:269055-282296 GCF_000935625.1 Nanorana parkeri | reverse complement strand
CCCCCCTTAAGTATTCACATTTTGCTAATCAAGTCATTTTTTTTCAGTACCTCCATTTAGGTGCAGCTATGTCCCAGCATACAATGGCTATATCTGGGTGCTGGTACTTTCAGTGCATGTTATTGGGCCAACAGTATACATGGTAATTTAGCTTCTGGGCTAGCGTAACCTTTTTAAGGTGGTTAAGGGTCCAGGTATACATATGTTTAGAGTTAAAGTAAACATATAACCCAAACACTAAAAATTTCAAATACTCTGTAATATGTTAATGTAATTTTAAAAGTTGCTTTCAATATTTAAAAATACCAGGGGGTCCGGCCTTGAAAGTCCTTGCTTAGGCACTTGCTGGAATAGGGTGACTGATAGGAGAATTAAGCATATTCTTATTCTTGGTTTGTATATAGTTAATATTTTCAGCAAGTAAAACTGCTTTTTAGAAGGTTCTGAATAAACTGGCCTTAAACCGCTTTCACTTGTTCACTGCTGCATTCTTGTATTATTAAAACTGTGTCTTCTTATCTCATTTTCTGTAACCACCTGTATGACCATCCTATGACCCATAGTAGCATATACAAGTGTATGATTTTTAATTTATATACAAATTATGTAATTTATATACAAGTGTATGATTTTTATTGGTTTATTCTCCGCCATCTCCTTTTTAGTTTTGTGTATATATATTACCACACACCTTTGTGTCTATGTTGATTCTCATATCCCAAGCTCGAGAGTGTACTGATTCAGCAGAAGAGAAGTCAAAAGTCTGTGACAGATTTGACTCTGGGGTCATCACAAAGTAACCCATCAGTGACAACTGTTGGTATAGGATTTACCGCAGGGCCGGATTTACTCTCCCTGCTGCCCCAAGGCCAGGTTCTGCAATGCGCCCCCCTCGCCACCAACCCCCCTAATCCACATCAATGGAGAATGGCAACCGGATGGCAGGGGCGGCAGGGTTAGTTTTATGTTTTTTAATTGTTTCTTAATTTTTTTTACTTTTATCACTTTTTAATTTATTTACTTTTTAATTACTTGTATTTATCTTATCGTTTACTTTTTTATTTTTATATTTTTTTTGTTTATTTTTTATAACTATTTTCTTATTATTTTTTAATTATTTTTTTCTTATTTTTTACTTTTTATTCACCTTTTTATTTTTTAATTTAATTATTATTACTTACTATTTGTTACTTATTTTTTTAATTATATTTATTTAATTATGTTTTTGATCCATTTTTTCCACTTAAATTATTGCTATCACACAGGAGCTAACAAGCCCCTGTGTGATAGAATTTGGAGGTGACGGGTTCTCTTTATTGAACCTGTTATCTCCAATACAGGAGTTCTAGCACACCACTATGCATGAACTCCTGTGACAGGTGAGAGGGGAAGACTGCTCTCCCCTCTCACTGTTTACACGGAGCCGTAGGGTTAATTTTAACCCTGCCACTCTGCTCACCACATTGGCGGCCAGTGGGAAGAGAGACTCTGCGGGGGAGCCCTGAGGACAGAGCCAGCGAGGAGAGGTAAATGCGGGGGGACGAACGAACAAGCGGCTCCCTCACCCTACACAACTTCCTCACAACTTACCACCCAGCGCCAGGAACTGCATGTTCCAGGTGTCAGGGGATTCCACACCGCTGATGCCCCTCTGCTTCCTGCCGCCCAAAGGTCAGGCCTCGGTGGCCTTGTGGGGAATCCGGCCCTGGTGTACCATCTCCCAAGTGTTCCCCTACATTGTCACTGTGTCAAATGGGCTTCCAAAGGAGACTACAAGTCCCCATTTCAACATACATTACATAGGCATCATAAGCATGTTCCACTGTTTTTACAATCAGGAAATCTAACCTAAGATCTGCCATGCAGCCATCTCAGAAGTGCATGCATATAGACAGGAAAAATAAAAATAGGTAAATACTAAATAATACTATATTTATAGGGGAGGGAATAAGATGGACAGGCTTAACTGGTTGTGGGAACAGTAAACCATGCATGAGACTGGGACAGCCAGGAACAGAGCATCTGCTCATCCAAGCCACTAACTAACTTTTGTCAGTTCCTGACCAACAGGGTGCCACCTAATGGGTTCCTCAAAACAAACTGGCAGCACATGTACCTTTCTAGGTTTCTGTCAGCAGTCAGACTTTTCACCCAGCAGCAGACTTATACAACAGAAAGAATAATCCCTTGAGTTTTGATGTCTGGCTAACAGGTAAGATGTGGACCTAGGGTTGGAGGTTTTATCCTACAGCATTCTCAAAATTTTATGAGAAATATCTGTACTAGGGATGGGCTCGATGTTCGAGTCGAGCATGAGTTCAACTCGAACATAAGCAGTTTGTGTGTTCAGCGAACACACTAAGTGTCAGGTCATTTGGCAGGCTGCTCGCCTGCCGTGCGCCCTGCAAGGAACTGTGCCTTGTGAGCCCTGATTGGTCACCTGTCAGATGCTGTACAACTGTAAACAAAACAGTTGGCCAGAGCTAGCTGTCATTGCTAGCTCCGCCCAATTGTTTATATTTTGCCGGCATCTGTCAAAATGCCATTCTGCGGCTGCAGTTCGTCGTGAGTGGACAGGTTGGCGGGCATCGTTATTTGCAATATTTACAATACTCCCCAATTTCTTTGTAAATACAGGGCAAGAAACGCTGCTGCTCAATCTGCTCCATTGTTTTTTCTACCCCAAAATAGCCACCCAATACAAGAAAATTAGTTAGATCCAATGCCATCCTTGTGAATGTTCCAAAGCTTGTGCTTATTCTTTATTTAACAGGTAAGATGTGGATCTAATGATGGAGGCTTTAATACACCCAAAGCTTTACAAAGCACCTAGGCTCCAGGACCCAGACCAGAACCTATTAAAGTAGACCTTTGTCCTCTTTGATTAAAAATCACATCAACTCTGCATGCTGATATGAAATCATCTTACATTCAATATCTAAACCAAAAATATTTTTATTGTACTTACAATTTCTTTTTTTCTACTTTCTGGTTCTCTTTGGCACAAATTATGTAATGTTGCTTCCAAAAGTGGATGTATGGGCATAATACAGGTTCACTTGACAGGAAATCTGTGCTGGGAGAAATATGTAGCCTGCGATTACTGACTTTTGGTTAACTACTATACACACACACACACACACACACACACACACACACTTTCAAACATACCTACTAAACATAGAACTGTGTAAAATCAAAAAAGTATTAAATATGTTCAAATGTAATGCAATAGTGGTCCGACATATCATTTTGTGTCCTAATGCTACATGGGTACATTAGGTATGTGCAGATGTACCATGTGATTGCTGTTGGAATATGACCTCTAGCAAAGGCTATTACAATTTCAAGCCAAAGTAAAACTGCATAAAGCCTCAGTCAGGGACCACTGGTACTATACATCCTGTGAATTCAAAATCCTCCTTTTATAAAGCATGTAAGTGAGCAGCTTGTAGGAAATGGGTCCCTTTGGTACATACTGGGTGGCCCTCGGAACCCACCAGACTGTAGTCATTGTTTTACTTGCCTAAATGCTTATATAAGAACAGTGAAGGGAAATAATAATTACCCTGGATTCTACTAGCTAAATAATTTGGTTTATCTATTTCATGCTTCCTTAATTTCTCTGTTCTGCCTATTCCTTTTTTTTTGTGCAATTTTTTCTTCTTGCATATCTCTAAAATGATGCATTTTTCTGAAAAGAATATCAAGAATGATCATTTTTTTAAAGGGGCTGTAGAGAGGGCTAACTGTACTGGCAATAATTTCAAGCAGTCTCTTGTCCCAAGTCTCGAGTTTATGATAGTCTCCTCCAGGATATTCATAGTCTCCAATCATATCTGTAGCATGTCTGCAATCTTTGACAATCTTTTATAGCATGCCCACAGTACCCAACTACTTTAGTATGTAGAATCTCGCCATTTTTTGTAGCGTAACATAGACTGTGCATTATGCGCATTTGGTGATGTCAATACTCCCCATATATCGAGAAAGTTTACCACCACTGACCTATGGTATACACAGTGGTAGTCATAGGCTTAACAAAATCAAACTGCAAAATGGATTGTGAACCATATTTTTTTAAAGAAAAGGTGAGGGTGTCCTTTAAAAATGGTGTGATTGAATACTTCCCTTTTCAATAAACCTGTCACAGAAGGTTTATTAATAGTATAGGAAAACGTATTGCCAACACAGTAAATATTCACTTATGAATATTCATCAACATCTTATCCTCTGCCCCACTATTGAATGTAATGCAGAAATGTAGATGTAATAAAATTAAAGGATAGAATAACATTGAGCTGTAGAAAAAGGAAAACTTACGCCTAAATATCTGAGAGGCTGGATTAAACAGTGAAAAATAGAAAAGTCATGTTTCATCAGGCTGGCAGCAGAATCATTGGCCGTGCTTTTAGAACAATGAGATGTTCTAATATTGGTGTTACTTAATAAGGCAGAAAAAAAAGAGCAACGATGATGTGCAAAATGCAGCAGCCCTTTGCAAACATGTCACTATTCATTAGTCGACACAATTTAGAACAGTGACGTAGAATTGTTGACAGGTTGTCATGTGTTATTTTCACATTTCTAACCTTTTGAAATGAGCCTGCATGTACATGATTTACATATTTGAGTTATGGCAGCAATATTTTACATTGAATAATATTAGGGCTAGAATTTACAGTAGGGGAAATCAGCACATTGTGTCATTTTTTCACCTGCTGACCCAATCTGTCAATCCTTTAATACATTTTATTCTTGTCTTTATGGCAAGCCAACGTGCCTTAAATCACTCAGTAACAGATGTCACACCTTTCTGACCTCACTCATAAATACTTTCTCACGTGACCTCTGATCCCTGCTTATGATCTCATGCCTCACTCCCATGTCCTCATCCTATAGTTTACAGATTGAGGTTTAAAGACAATCTACACCAGTATATCTGTAAGAACTCGTACAGCTAAGATTACCTGCAGAGAAATATAATTTTAGAGCTTCCTTAATATTAGTATGAGTATGTGCTATAAATGTATTTCCTTGCCTGATATCATTGGGTCACGATGAATTAAGTGATCAAGTAGGTCAAGATCATTAAGGGTCTGGACACAGTGTAAGGGACTGGTACTTTGTTTTACAGCCTATACCGGTCAGATTTGTACATCACTGCTGACAAAACACATTTGGCAATCTAATTTGCAGTTGTTCAGCAGTTTTACACAGAAAATATATAGTTACATAGTATTTGAGGTTGAATAAAGACATAAGTCCATCAAGTCCAACATATTGTGTGTGTGTGTATGTATAGGTCCCTGCGTCATCTTATTCTTACCTGTACCCCTATACCCCTGTACATTACGGTCTCTCAGGAAGTCGTCCAAAAGCTTCTTGAATGATTACACACTATTTGCTGAAATCACTGCCTGTGGCAGAGAGTTCCAGACCCTAACCGCTCTAACTGAGAATAACCCCTTTCGCCCCTTGAGTTGGAATTTATTTTCCACCAATTTTAGGTGGTGGCCTCTAGTCTTTGTTATGGAGTTAATCGTAAAGAGTTTGCTGCTAATGTTGCTATGACCATTGAACATCTGTACATGAACATCTGACAATGAAAATCATATCCCCCCTTAATCTCCTTACTTCCAGCGTGAACATATTTAAATTTAGTAGCCTTGTCTCATAGCTCTGGTCCTCCATTCCCTTAATGAGTGTTTTGCAAAAAGTATTGACATGTGGCACAGTATGCCAGGCTGTTTGTCTTCAGCCTTGCTCTAACGGAAAAATGGCAATTACAAAACAACTAGCTACAAAGCAAATTCCAACACAGTCCTGAACATCAGTATGTTAAATAAAATACATGATTGCATAGCTGTGATTTGTACGTGATTGGAGATTTGGCCCTGCAACCTTGTGTTCTTACAAATGTCCTTACTTTCCATCAACTGGCTGTTTTATAAAAAATACTCTGGTAATCTTTACAGCGGATTCATTGGGCGGGCAGGTGATGATGTAACGCGGCAGGGAAGTATATTTCCTGTTTGTGTGAGTTGTGTTCCAGCATCTTCTGTGTTGATATTGAGGGTGGGGAGGGGTTAGTGTTCTTTGCACCGTACAATGTGTCAGATTGCATTTTTACAATTCTTAGAATTTACATTAGGTGTAAAAACCTGGTTCAAGTTTTAGAAGCATTAGAAATGCTAATTTAAAGCTGAACTACAGGTATAAATATGTATGTATACTTATATTGGTCCAGCTTGGCCCAAAGTAAGTATAAATATAAGTAAGTATAACATACTTTATACCTGGTGGGGCCATGTGTCCTGTAAAACACTGTAGTGGCCATAGCTACTATAATGCTTTACAGTGATCTTCCAGGTCCTGTACTGCTGCTGTGCTGAGCACCTTCACTTCTGCTCTGAAAACAAAGAGTTTATCACTTAGCACGTACTCAGCCATTACAAAAACTTAAAAGGTCAACAAAACAGAAAAATCACATTGAACAAGTGGGAGAGCTGTTCATTCCAGTAAGAGGAAATAATCTGTCATCCAGGTCAGCAACAAGATCTCAGAACAACAGCAATCTCAATGCACAGTGTAGCTGGTAAGAAGACACAGCACCAATCATCAGAGATGAAGGAGTTTAAATACCTTCTAAGCCAGTGAGCATGCCCACATTCGGGGATGCAGATCAAATGCCGGAACGCTCATGCTTACAAGCATGACCAGCCAAAGCCAAAATTCCATGAGATGGCATGTGCAAGTCACAGAAGACAGACAGGACAGACCATGTACCTAGCTGTACATGATCAGACACAGATCCTAGAGGTAATGTAACAATTATATGGCACAGGGCATGAGCAAAGAGGGAGTTTCCAGTCATCCATTAGGAAGTATTCTAGGTAAGAGGGTACAGGAATGGCCTGAGAGTCTAACTGTGTACCTGAATTATCAGATTGATCCTGTATTCCCAAGGTAGTACAAGCAACATTAACCAGGTTTGGAAGAATACTGTTCAAGTGAGATTTGTCAATAGTACAGGTAAATACAACCTCAGCTGTAGACTGAAAGACAATCAGAAATAACCACGTGGACCTCAAACCATGGCAGGAGAAGAACCAACAGGGTCAGAACCAGGTTCTACCATAGGAGTTGCAAGGGTGCGGGCCAAGGGCATGTTAGAAGAACTTGCCATTAATTGTGTACAAACTGACCAAAAATCATAGAACTATAAGGCCTAGTTGACCTGACATCAGAATCCAGATTAGGCAGTAAAGCTGCAGAAGCTGGGAAGGAGGAGAACTCTATAGTAATATGTGTTCCAGTATCTAAGATACCAGAATCAAGCTCCTGTGGAGGTACCAAAAAACACTCCTGGATGTAGGGAAGTGAGAGGTGAGGTTGCCTGTAACAGCAGGACTGTCCTCAACGCTTCTAGTAAAAAGGCATGTTGCCTCAATGGATAGAAAACAACTAGCCAAAGTTCCTGGAAGCCAGAAGGCAGGAAGGAACAAATAGTGTGTGCACATAAGCACTGTCCCTAGTGGATGACGTGAGCATGAGATATCTTTGGTTAAACTGTAATTTCAGAAACAAAGGGAGTGGTAAAGTTTAAAAACAGGAACGCCCACTTGTAAAATGAATACAAAAAACACTGCTATTAAAAAAAAAAAAAAAAAAAAGGGATAGATAAGGATTCAGGAGCACCTACAAAGGTGTCTCACGGCCTAAAGACTTGATAATAACCTGCCTGTCACCAGTACACAAACAGTGATAAGCAACAGGGGGAAGAATCAAACTAAAAAAGGCAGTGCATAGCAAAATAAGTAAACCCCCAATATAACTCAACAGAGTGAGAGTAAATGGACTGAGTTTAGCTGTGCAATTGTGCAAAACATGGGAAGTGCAGATAATACACTGTGTAAAAAATGCTTCCCTGAAAATAGAAGATACTTTCAACATTAATAAGTCCCATAAAGAGTTCAATGGAAAGTGGGAGGAACTATAATAATAGTGGGCCATACCCAGAGGAGGGGACTACTATATAGAGTTCCAAGGTCCAAAAGGTTAGGCACAGAACTAAACAGCAGATAACTAAACTAAATTGCAGAGCCTGGAACACAGAAAAGACTGTGGCATGTCCTGAAACTAGAGTGTATTAGTGAGTGAAGTACTAATATTCAATGAGGGTTTAGAGAGTCTGTTGCTAATTGACACAATGCCCACAGGGCTGGAAGCGTCAAAATGCAAAGTTTATTGTAGCCTAGTAGCAAATTAAATTTCCATGATCAGAGGCAAACTGATAGAGGTAGCAATTAAAGAATGAGTATCACCAGTGGTATTACGACTGCTCTGAAATTGCAGAGTGCTCTGTGACTCTTTAGCCCAGAACACAGGTTCTGGAAAGCCTTTAGAATGCAGAGCCAGAAGGGCAGTATGAATATGCCTTATGCAGTGTGACACATTGCAGCATGATATCTGCATCACAGGGACACGTATAGACTGTGTACACCACAGGTTGTAATGTTGCCCTACAGGGGTGTAAATTGCTCTGTGGCTGAATGACACAGTACAGACAGGCCTGGAAAGCACCAAAATGCAAAGCTTATACCCTATCTGGGTCAGAGGGAGACATTAGAGACTGGGTAACATGAAGAGTTATACCACTGCTCTAAAAACTGAAGAGCACTTTGCAGCTGACTGACACAGCACCCAGAGGTCTCAAAAACACCATATCCAGAGCTCAGTGCCTGAAAGTATCAGCACTCCCTGCTTCAGAGCTGTCACAAACCTGGCTGAAGTGCCAGGTAAAACAGACGATCAAGCACAATCCTGTACTTGATCATGTGCATTGGAGGGCAGGGCATACATCTTCAAACAGAGAACCTGTCACCTGCCAATGCTATAACATTGAGGCTTGTTAGCCCGCCTGCGATAGCAATAATGTAAATAAAAAAATAAATCAATATAAAAAAAAATTCAAAGCAACCCCCATATAAGAAATCACATACACATGCATGTGTACATAAACAGCAACTGCTCCACACATGTTAAGTATCGCCATGAACGTTGGAGTGAGAACAATAATTCTAGGATCATAGTTCGCTGTTAATTCTAAATTGATGAGCAGTAAAGGTTTTTAAAGCATTGCCTATGGACAATTTTAAGTAACATAATTGTTCATCATTGCACAGGTGTGCAATTTTATGACTTGTCATGTTTGGTATCTATTTACTCGATGTGACCCCCATCATTTATATTTCCCAAAATATTATTGTGTTTGTGTGCACTAAAATGTATAAATTTATTTTGGTGCATTCTTTCCTAATATATTGATTTGATAAACATTTGCACAAATATTGTGCAAGATAAAAAAAAATCAGCTTCCATTTTTTATTCTACATGGCCTTTGCTTTCTGAAAATATATAATTGTTTAAGGGTTTAAAGTAATTTTCTATCCATAAATTCAGATTTTAGCATGCATGTATACAAAAAATGGCTCTGGTCTTAAGGTGGTTAAAGAAATAAAACATCCAAGCAGAATTGAGAATGTGAATAGAAGATTTTCTTATTTTGTTTTGTCAGTGTCCAGCTCTTTTAAAAGGTGACAGTATAACCCATTTGTATATGATTTCTACCATTCCTGTGTCCTTGAATTAGAGAACAAAATACATTTTCTTTATTTCTTATACTTTCAAGCTAAGAGTTTTATTTGAAATGCAACACAACTATGTATCTATCCTTGCATGCATGCACAGCTCAGTGTACATTCTCTGCATGCCTCAGTACCAGGATGAATCAACTCCAGTGAGCATGCTCAGGAGGTTAGGTCATCCTGGACTGGCCAATCAAGGTGGTTGAAGATGCTGAACCAGGTGAAGATGTCAGGGCTGACTAGGGAGCTTGTGGAGGCTGCATAGCTGTAGGGGAGGCACATTTTACTTTAGTTCCACTTTAACCTGAACATGTGTGCAGACTATGCACATTAAATTCATAAAAATGGTTAAATTGAGTTTTAAAGTTGCAAATGGCAAAGTACAGTGAAGTGAATTCATCAAAACTGGAGCACACAAAATCTGGAGCAGATGTGCATGGCAGCCACTCAGCTTCTCTCTCTCATTTTCAAATCTCAACCAAACAAACTGAAGACAGAAACTGATGAGTTCTTACGCACAGCTGCTCCAGATTTTGTCTGCTCCCGTTTTGATCAATTCCCTCCAGTGTGTATACAGAGCACCCACATGGAAGAATAGGTATGAGCGAACTGGGCAAAGTTTGGATCACAAGCGGATCATCGAACCCAGGTCAAAAAAATCCACTAAACACAAACATAGTGAAATGTATTTACAAATTTAGTATCGCTATATGATAGACCCCTGCCAGCTTCTGTTGGCAAATTGGTTGAAGCTCCTTATTATTAAACATGTTATATTTGGTCAATGGCACCCGGGATGCTCGCTTCTGTGTTTAAATTACAGCAGCACAGGGAATCTGTCATTTGTGATGTGAGTAGCAGCAAGTAAAGCTCATTGGACATATTGGGTTGTCATGTCATAGTCATTAATAAGGATCTACATCACTGGATGATGGATTTACATTGAGGGACATTTTTTTTAATAAAGGACTTGTTTCACGGTGTGGGCATTTTCATTTACTATTTCTTTTATTTTTGTGAATAAGCATTAAGGGGTTCTATGTACTCCATGCATCTTCAACTGGGGGTGCTAGATAGCTGAAGGCCCCTTATTCTAAGGGGGCCTTTCAGATTCTGAGAAGCCACCTTTCGTAGACCCCCACATCCCTGTTAAAGGATCGGATGTGGGAATTAGGCCCTTGTCCCTATCAACAATGAGGACAAGGTGCCTTGCAAGAGTGCCCAAAAACTTCACAATGTTGATGATATGTGGCCTATGATTCTATGATTTTCTTTTATTTATTTATTTTTACGGAGAACCTATGTTGTTTTTTTCTTTGCTTTTTTTTTGTCTTTGCTTGTTCCTTAAAGGGACGGTACATATTTCAGTAAACAAAACAACCCTTTTGCAAACAAAACAACTCTCCTTTCTCTTTTCTTCTCTCCTTTCTCCTTGTAAGTCACCTTGTTTCTAAGTTGATGGGGACAAAGCCCTCATCCCCACATCCTGTTTCCCAAAAAATACCCATATCATGAAAAAAGTCTATTATTAGAAAAAAAATATATAAACAATGTCCCCCAATTAAATCCTATATCAATCATGTTATCCAGTGATGTAGAGCTACATCAATCATGATTGCGCACCAACATAACAACCCGCCATGTCTGCAAGCTTCACCACTACTCCCAGTGCAAATACACTGTGGCGGGGGATCCCAGGTGACGTCATCGACCAAACATGACCACATTTGGTCAATGTCTCCCAAAAACCCCCAGCCAGTCTGTTTACAAGAACAAGCTGGCTGATCAACTGTCATATTTGGCGGTAGTGTTATTGCCGCACAATTAAAATCTTTCAGCCGAACTGCAGACAAAGTGGGTTCCGGTTGCACTCCTGCTCAACCCAAAGCTTATCTCCAATAATAAACAAGGGGGAGGGGTAATATCTCTATTATTCTGTGTAACCTTGTCTTAGAACATGGCAAAGTTAACAAATAACACTGTAACCACAAAGGCACCATAACAACAACAGTTAAGGTCATTCCGTGTGCGGATTGCTGATGACATTGTGGCAATTGGAAGAAATCAGAACAATAAATGATAGCTGGATTGAAGGGAAGTTATAGAGAGAGCAATTATATGATTGTAACAAAAAAATAGATAAAGAGGAATATAATATGTTGTCATTCATTCTTTCACCTGGGTGTCAAGGCAATGAAGCCAAAATGGGCCTCGTGCATTGTGTTCTAACTAACAACTGGAGTTATTTATACACAGCCAGAAATCACTTATACACTGTTAGGGCAGGTGCAATGCCGATTGCTGATACCTAAATCTCTATATGTCCTAGAAAAAGTTTATTCTGGTGATAAAATGTATTATTCACTGAAGCTGGGTTCGTTAATAACTGTGAGGTAGGGGTGGCTTTACAGTAGAAAATGGATTTCATGCATGCATAAATAGTCCACGAGAGAGTTATCAGAATCATTTCCTGTTCTTTCAGAGTGTGGTGTGGGTAGACTTGGGTCCAGAAGGTCGTGGGTCAAGGTTAGATCTCGTATGAGTGTTTTTCATATGTAATTTTAGATTCTGTTACTATATGGTTTATAAGCTCTTTCTATAATATGTGTACCTTACCCCAATAAGAGTACTACCGGTATTACTATACTATTGAAACTGTGAATGCAATAGTTGCTTGGTGCTTCGGAAAAACATTTAGAAAAAACTGCAATATTAAATTGGATTGAAGAAAGAATCCTGAGGAATTATTTTTTAATCCAGGAGGAAGAGGGGAAGAGGAAAAAACACAGAAGAGATTGACTAATAATTTGAAAGAGGACCCAAAGCTGGCTACACACGTTTCAATTTTCACAAAAATCAAGGGTCTATGTATACAATCTCTTCAATGTAAATACAATCTGATCAGCCTGTGTTGCTTTGCCCTAGGCAAGGCAGCATCGCCGCCCTCAGCGAATCTGCCGCTCCAGGCAAACGCCTTGTTTGCCTCGCGGCAGATACGCCCCTGTGTGTGCTACATGATTGTTTTTAAGTCTCAAGGTAGTTCTAAATGTTAAACTGCATGGCTAGATTACAGCATATCTAAACCCAAATACAAATGTAATGTACTGCAGTTTACCAGTCTTTAAATGTGGTGGCTGCATTAGGTTTTATTTTTTTTTAATGCTCCTGCCTATCACATACTTTCTGTGCTCAGGTGAAAACCCTTATTGTAATGTATCAATGTCACTCTAGGCTGTTTCCTGATTTGGACATGAAGTAAATGTTATTAACGTAAACCTGTTAAAGTGCATGAAGTGCAAACTCTGGCACATGCTTTTGTTCCTACCATCATCACATCTCCAGTACAATAATGAAATATCATCCAGCATTTTGTTTGTGCAGAGGAGTAAAACTTTGCTTTGGTAGTCAGGGCCTGCAGTAGAGGTCTGTGCAGTGGCGCTGATAGGAATAAGTCATTTTATGATATTTTAGTCAGGTATCTGTCTGCTGCAGAAGAGCACACTGAAAGTTCATGTCAGAAAACCTGGCATTTTGATACAAAAATGCTCATGTGTTTGGGTTAGTACTTTGGTAATACACATTATATATATA
>NW_017306649.1:249425-268877 GCF_000935625.1 Nanorana parkeri | reverse complement strand
GTTCTGCCCTAACATTGACTAGTCGCTGACGGCCACAATTCGCACGTTCAGACCCAGATTTTCGGCTGACAGTCCAGTCTTTAAACACTTTAACAACAGCTGCTCTTGAACATTTAACGAATTCTGCTGTTTTGCTGATACTCGCTCCATGGCTCCGAGCGTCAACAATCATCCCACGTTCAAAGGCTGTTAAATCGCGTTGTTTACCCATATCTTCAGAAAAAAATCACTTCTACTGTCGTGGTAAACAACCTGCTTCCCTATTTATAATGGTCTGGCCCTCTATCAACTTCAGCGCGGAAATATAGCTAATTTGCCTACAAACGTCAGGTGGTCATAATAATCTGGTCTCTCTCTCTCTCTCTCTGATTGGCTGCAGTGCAAATCTGCTCCAGATTTTGTCTGCTCCGATTTTTATAAATTCCCCCCAGAGTATATATGTATAAAATAACTAGGGTTGCACAGATACCAAGTACAGTACTCTGTACAAGTACGAATACATGTACCGATACTTTTGAGCTCCAAGACTACACTAGAGAAAAATTCAAAAATTAGGAGGCAGCTGTCATTTGTAAGGAGCACACGGAGCTCCCGGGATTTGTACATCTCTGTTTTAATGTACGATTTTGTTTTTATAAATATAAATAAAGGGATGCACAGATACCAGTTTTGCGAGTACTAGTACTGGTACTTGCCGAGTACTTACAAGCATGAGTACTGATACATTTTTGTTTATTGTCATGTGACAGTTTTTCTAAATCAATACAGACTAATGATTTCAGGACAGTGGTGGAGTGTCAGAGCCAGGTCCCAGCTGCAACCGCTGCAACCCTGGTAGTTCTCGTGAAAATGGCAAGTATCTGCACTGGTACTCGAAAAGTATCTGTGCATCCTTAAAAATAACCATATAGCTGAAGGGCAGGTACCAAAAGGCTTAAAGTAGTACAGTATAAAACTCTAAAACGTTTTAGTAAAAAGGAATCCAGATTGAACATATACAGTATTTTTTGCTCCATAAGACGCACCTTTTCCCCCCCAAAGGTGGGCAAAAATGCCTGTGCATCTTATGGAGTGAATCCCTATCGCCCTACACCTGGGACATGCAGTTTCGGGCACCGGGTGAGTAGTTTGTTTGTACATTTAGCCCTTTTCCGAACAAGCAGAGCTAAATGTACAGTGGAAGCCGCTGCTCGCTTAATACAAGTGATCTAATCAGATCACTTGTATCAAATCGAGCGGTGACGTGATCGTGTCAGGGCCCCCCGCCGTGGTTTTCGGGGTCCCCCGCTCCTCTGGGCATAGGAGCTCACCATAGAGCCCGTAGAGCAGACGAATAACGCCTGTTCTTCGTCTGCTCTGTGTGTTCACTGAGACCGTGGTGCTGTAATCACAGCACCACCAGTCTCAGCTGTCACTAACTACAGGTGTCACAGAACCCTACCCTCCCTGCGTCCTATGGTCAGGTTTGCCTTATAGAGCGCAAAATACGGTATATACATTGTTACATTGCACATACAGTCATCAGGTTTCCAAAAAACTCCAATTCAATCCGGCACTACTGCCCTGAACTTCCTGGCCAGTGCAAGATCACAAGGGACAGAGCAGACTCCAGCAGCTTTGAGAAAAAACAAGGAGAAATGGGGATAAGGGGGAGGGGAGTGTCTTTCCAAGCTGTGCCCTGTGTGTTTGTGGAGACACACACACAGTTTACTAGCACACAAGGATGGCTCCATAGGACCCCGCAAGGGAAAGGTGCCATCCAAAGGCAATTTCTAATTTTATTCTAGAATTATTGCTCACACTCTGAAGTCTGTTGCGATATGCACGTAGGCACACCCAACGCTTGTTTGCAGTTGTATTTGCGTGTATGTGGGGGCGGGGGACTTTAAAAGATTTTTATGTGCTTTTAAAATTTTTATTATATGTGACAAATGTTTTTAATTTTTTTTTTGTACACTTAACTATATTGCTATCACATAGGTAGATAGCAAGCCCATATGATAACAAAGAGGATGTGACCAGTCCTCTTTATGGAGACATCAAGGGTCTATTATATCCCTAATGTCACCTATAGACCCCAAAAAGCTGATGAAGCACAGATCATGCTAACCAGCTTCAGCAGCTGGAGAAATGACACACTGAAACAGGAAGTGATGTAATACACATGGCTTTCACTTTCAGTAAATCGGGGAGAAGATCAGCCTCTGGAAGTTTGCACAGACCTGCCATGCCAGTCCTGAGCTTGCACAGGCGACAGTGGAGCTCAGGGTAGCTGGCAGCATGGGACACATACTCCCGAGCACCATACAAGCAAATGGGTAGCCCGAAAGCTTGTATGTAACCTCCATCACCAGCTGCAGCTGCTGTGATTTTGCTGTAACTGCTTCAGGTTGCCACCATTTATATACCTACAGCAGTCCGGAAGAGGTTAAACAGGAAGTTAGGACCAGTGCTCAGGGGACCAGCTGATTCTGCAGGAAACTAAAACTTTTAACATCAAGAAGCAGCATCCACTGTAAGTGATTTCATAAGCATTTGAAATAGCTTAAAAACCTTTTAACTTTAATACTACTTTAATCATGAATGCTTGCAAATGCTAAAGAAGAGTGCTTTGCATTCACTGTGAAATGTTCTTCATATAAAAACAAAAATTGAAAAAGGAGTTATTAATAGCTTTCCAGGTCTACATTAAGGACATCATATAATATACAGCAACTGTATGCTTTGTGAAAAAAAAATACTGTTCACTGTTATGAGCAGTCCTGAGCTCCAGGCAAGTGACTGTACCCAAGCATATGCTTTCAAGGTTTGTTTGAGAGAGTCATTAAAGGAGAACTATGTGGTGAGTGAAAATCACTCATCCTCATAATTCGAGCAGATGTGCGACAATGAAACTGTCACACGTCGGCTCAATAGATCTGGAAGTGAGGGAACACATTCCTTTGCTCGCTCACGTGTCAATCATGTCCCTGCAGAGAGCCGTGACTGTCATCATGGCTCCCTGCAGGGATTCTCCCCGCTCCGATCCTCCAGCATTGACTGGACGAACGGACGTTGAGGGGGCAGGTACAGCTGGCTCTGCCTCTAGATAGGCAGAGCCAGCTGTCACTCACGCAGTTGGGTGGGTCTCAAGAGTAATGTCAGGATCCGTCCCGGCTGCGGCAGTCTGAATATATAACGTGAGCTGTAGCTCACGATATACTGAGCTTTGGGTCACAGGAGGACGCTAGTTTATGTCCTCCCGTGACCCTTAAGAGAACTATGGGGAAAAACACATACCACATAGTTCTTTTTTAAGAATACTACCCGACAGAGATGCCCTCAAACACCTGAGGAAGAAGTACAGCAGTTTCTCAGTGCCCCCTCCCCTAGTGATCACTCACTCAGACTAAACACTGCAATTTTCTGGGTGGAAGAGAGCAGCAGGGACCTCAGCTGTGTAAAACAAACTGCGTTTACATAGCCAAGAACATAAGGCTGGGTTCACACCTAGGCATATTGAATATGCGCGTTTGTCACGTGTTTTTACCGTGATTCGCAGTACAAAAAAACGTGCTACAAACGTGCGTTTCCAAGGGTTACCTGGCTATATCCCAATGTATACGCGTGGCAAATACGCCCCAAAGAAGCTCCTGTACTAGTTTGGGCGTAGGGCGTTTTGCAGCACGTTCCTACGTGCTGTAAAACGCCCAGGTGGGAACCATGCCCATAGGCAATTATTGGTTTTCACATGTTGAGCGTTTTACAGAGCGTAGGAACACGCTGTAAAACGCCCAGGTGGGAACCAGGCCTAAAGTCTATTGTGTAGGCAATGGGATGTACATGATTAAAGCATTTCCTTGCTAACATCAAGTCCCAGAAGTAGATGCTGACCCTGCATGATGCCTGAACAAAGAGATTGGCGGCCTTCTAAGGGCCAGTTCACACCAATTGTGGTGCGTTCCAGAGTGGTAGCTGCTGGAACGTACAGCTATCGCACACTAAACTCCCCCCTTCATTCTGGGGTGGTAGGGTGTGTGGCGGTGCATTGAAGTCAACACTACTCCACCAAGTTTGAGATTACATGCAATTCACACATAAAATCGGACACCAGGCCTACATCATCCACTTGAGGACCATCATGTTAAACTGCCTTTATTATCAGGCCTGTGAAAGTTCGACTGAGAATTACTCTGTGCACAAATTCATTTTGTATATTTTTTTCTGAGACAGAGGTTTCTTTTAGTGGTATTTAATAATCATTTATTTTTTGCTATATAAAAAAGGAAAAAAATCCCTTACTTTATGTTAAAAAAAATGTAGCAAATAAAAATGTCAGTACGGTATAAAAACTCCTAAAATTACCTCTTTTAGGAAAGTTGACACCCCAAGGTGATCTGATCTTTTGCCCATTTTTTTGAACACGAAGATACAGACCTGTTACATAGTTAAATACTATGTAACTATGTAACAGGCCAGTATTGATGGACTTAAAACATGGAGCTTGGTAATGGTGCACTAAATAATTAAAAGTACAGATCATACACAGATTGAGGAGGAGGTGAAGGGGTTAATGTACAGGTCACATACAGTGGGAGGATGGTGATGAAGGAATTAATGTGCAGATGTGCAAAATAAGAGGGTTAGAGATATACTGGAGCTTACATATACTGTAGAGGAGAGGGGATGAAAGAGTTAAAATTATTTGTTATTTTTTTCTGGTGCATGTTTATCTATTCTTTTTTCCTTTACTCTATGCCATACCTTCCACTTCTTTCAACATAGGCAGCAATGTAAACATTGCCATGTGATGATTGTGATAACCAAAGGCAGGGGAGGGCATGGCAATGTAAACATTGCAATGTGATGGCTGTGATAACCAATGACAATGACCACAGGGCGCATAACCCATCCAATTGGCTCTGTGCTTAAAGCAGATGCTCTCCATTGTCCAATGACAGTGGGAGCAGTGGCTAATGTGTGTGCCGGGTGCACAAAAACAGGAGATTTCAGGACAATGCACGGTTTTATCCACCCAGAACAAAAGGGTTGCGGACCAACCGTATACGTAAAGTGGCAAGTTCACATGTGGTTAAGATCCACAGTTACAATCTCAAAGAACAATGGAGCAAATAAAAAACAATGAGGGGAATGTATCAAAACTGGAGCAGACAGAATCTAGAACAGTTGCCTATAGTAACCAATCAGCTTCTCGCTTCAGTTTGTTCAGTTAAGCTTTGAAAATTAAAGAGAGAAGCTAATTGGTTGGTCATGGGCAAGTGCTCCAGATTTTGTCTGTTCCAGTTTTGATAAATTCCCCTCAATGTATATACAGAGACCCTGTTGCCAGACCAAATTCTTTCAACAACAAACTTTGCATAAAATTATATTTGCATGTAACATCTTTGATGCATGTTATTTACATGAAAAAGCCACGCTTGTGTAGACATAAAGGAAGCAACAATGTAGGGCCCATTGCTTAACTCTTTGTGAAGACTGTCAACTGGATACCTTTGGCTTCTTTGCAGGGTCCCAGACCCAAAACAAGTATGCAGCCAGTGACTTCAGAATTAACTCGGAAGTCCTGATCTAGAATATTAGGAGGAGAGGTCAGCAATGGTTGTCTTTAAATAAGCCTTTATGATGTACTGATTCAATTAAGAAAATAGACATCTCACGAGTGGAGCCCAAATGTAAAATATATGAATGCTACCCAGCGTTGTATTTACCTTTGCTGCTGCCCTAGGCAAGGCAGCAATGCCGCCCCCCCCCCCCCCCGGACTAACCGGCCGATTCATGGACAGCATTGCCTAGTGCGCTCTCGCCCCCAGCGCCAGCACCACGACACAGAGCAGCAGCCAATGACAGGAGGAAGACTTCCGTGTCACGTGACTGCCCGCAAGCAGCAGCGGCGATGTGTGCTAGATACCGGCTGCTGCTTTGTGTCGTGGTGCTGGCGCTGGGGGCGAGAGCGCACTATACAGAGGTGGGTGATGCCATCTACGGGAATCGGCGGGTCAGTCCGGGGGGGATGTGCAGCTTTGCCCTAGGCAAGGCAGCATCGCCGCCCTCAGCGAATCTGCCGCTCCAAGCAAACGCCTTGTTTGCTTCGCGGCAGATACGCCTCTGATGCTTCCCCCATCCCTTGCATGGTTCTGATTGATTCTATTATCATAAATGTATCCATGGATTGCTGTTAATTAAAACCTGCCTCATATTCAGAAAAAAACCCTGCCAAGCTTGCAATAGGACATGCAGCAGGACATGAAAAACCAATGCCTTACATGATATATAGTGTGCATTAACACATTCAGGACTACCAACCATTATCACTTAATCAGGAGTACACAGTACACTTTTCCCAGAAGGAGAAGAGACATAGGTGCCCAGCTATCTGCCCCCTGCATGCTTAATAAAGTGAAATGAGTTGGGGCAGTTTAGATTTACTTCTTCTGGAGCAAGGTGGCCCTTAAACAGCACAGAGGTCCTACTGCACCCATAAAAGTAAAACCTCTGCTTTGTTCAAACATTATTGAAAAAACACATACATATGCCATACAATTTTATCAATTGTTTATTTACAATATTTCATCCTATTTTCCATGAGCCTGAAAATGCTTAACACAGGAGGGGGAATTCACAAAAACTGGAGCAGGCAGAATCTGGAGCAGTTGCCGATGACAACTGATCAGCATCGCTCTTTCATCTTAAGCTTAATTTAACAAACTGAAGAAAAAAATTGATTGGTTGCTATGGGCAACCGCTCCAGATTCTGTCTGCTCCAGATTTGATAAATTCCCCCCACTGTGTTTTATAGGCAAAGAATCCCAGACCTCATCTTCTATTTCCTGTTACTCAGCTTGAAGGGAGCTCAAGAACAGAACCAAGGCTTTAAGGTGCCTAACAGGTGGACCTTTGTCTGCTCCAACAATCCCTTAAGACAGGGGTAGGCAACCTCAACATTCCAGCTGTGGTGGAACTACAAGTCCCATGAGGCACTGCATGGCTCTCAAAGGCATAGGCCAGTTGGCATTTGTAGTTTCACCCCAACTGGAGTGCCAAGGTTGCCTACCCCAGTTTTAAGAGATTTTAAAAGGTGTGCCATACAATTTGCTCAACTACTACACCACTGCAGCTTGTAGATTAACATTCTCAGACACAGTTCCCTATGCTGTAAGGCCATTAAAGTTGCAGCATTGCACATTCCAAGGTTGGTAACAGTTGTAGGTCTCAAACTTACCAAACTAACATTTGGAAACCAATTATTGTGGTTTAAGAACAACTGATTACAAGGACAGCCAATCATGGTGATCCATGGAAGTTTGTTTGCAAGTTTAAGGCTGGCCATATACTGATATATTTTTTTCATTCAACCTGTGGGCCGAAGACACCTGGTTCCTCCATCAAAACTAACAGCGTGTCGCTTGAGGAATCCCGCTGTCTACATACACCGGCTGCTGGCACCTGTCAAAATACCCGACCAGAGTGGGCAGATCATTGGCTGCCGGCTCTGACCGTTCAAACATTTTCCGGTTTGCTTCTTTGATCAGCTGATCGGATTGCCGGCCGAAAGGGTGCCGACTGCACCCCACTCTGCGAATTTGGGCCGGTTCCTCGAAAACCATATGAAATAGTATAGTAGTTAGTTAGTTTAAAAACAATAGTGCTACTGTAGATTAAAGATAACAGTTTTATTCTATAATATGTCCCGTTTAAAATTACACTAAAATTGTGATTCTTGTACAAAGCATTACACATGAATAAAAGGGCACAAAAAAAATTCAAATAATAAATGGTTAGAAAAACCATTAAAAAAAAAATAATCAGCAGGAAAATAATAGGGGAAAAGGGAAAGGAGGAGTTATTAGGGCTGATTACCATAAGCCAAGGATTCATAAAGGGTTAAAATAGAACACATTTTATATTTATTTTTTTACTTTTTAGGTTGCTTTAACTGACATATGGTAGATTGAAGCTCATTCCTTTGATCTGCAGAAGAATGAAACAGTCTAGATTTAAATGTAACAATGTTACTTTGTATCTCTCTATCTGGCATCTGTACAGTGTTTCTAAACGTTGTGTCAGATGGTCTGTTTTGACAGCAGCAGTTATTACAGCTGCTGTATTTACAAAGCAACTCCAGACTGTCAATTTGACAGTCAGGACTTGCTGGCAAGAAAGAGGGAGGTTGGGTCGAGGGGCAGAAGGACAGGGCTTAAAACACACATCCCGTGTACTCCCATTCAGATTTTCTGGACATGTGTAAGACATCCAGTGTCCATAAATGATTTAAAAACAATGTAAAGAATATTTAGGTAGGCAAAACAATTATTGTTATTGTGAGATTAACTGATGCATAATGAAGCAGTTAAATTTGGTCTGGGCATCTAGATTTCAAGGCTTTAGCCAATCACTGCTCCATCAACCTTATTGTTATTTGATGAACATATGACTTACCTGGCCCCCCCCCCCCCCACACACACACACACACACACTTCTCAACAGTAAGGTAACAGATTGTGCAATCAGAATTTGAAATGTGTACCCAGGTGCAAATAGGTAGAGACATTATTTCTAGTAATTGTAATTTGCTGTACTGTATGTTGTACAGTATTATAATTATTGCATCTCTGACCTATGAGTAACATATGTTGGTACACAACAGAATGATACAAAAACAAAAACAGATTCTACTTACTTATTTTTACTATGCAAGTGAAATCAAACTTTACACACATACTTCCTGAATAAATAATTCAAACAAATGCATTTTATGAAAATATATAGCTTTAATTTAAAGACATATAAACACTTTTGGTACTGTACAGACATAATGCAGAATTTCATCAACTTTTTCCCCTTTTTATTTTTTTTTCTTAGAAAACAGTGACACTTTTGCCAGCTATTTACAATGAAATATCAGGTGGATGTATAGTGTTTTCACTTGATGTCTGAAGAAATGGTTTGAGGCCAGTTCAGTGTTAACACAGCCAAGTCAATAATAAGTATCACTGTAATTGATTATTATTTAACATAACGTCTGCGGATAAAAAAAAAAAAAACTCTAGTAAAGAAATATAACACTGCACGATATAATGTATAGCCATTTCTGCCTTCCTAAACAAGAAAACAGTGTGGAAAATCTGCAACAATACTTAGAAGTAGTGTTTGAATTCCACTAAAGCACAGCCAAAAAACAAATAACACATCATAGCTAGATCTAATCTCCAGGTTAAAACACTAGATCATTATCTGCTGAAAAATAAACCATGAAAAAACTTGCTCACCAAGGCTTTTAAAAAATAAAAGGAAATATTGTTACTATAAAAGTGAAAATACATTGACAAGTATTTTGGGTTATGATTGTCAAGTACGTGCTTTCACCAGTCATCACAATTACCCAAAGGCAATATGTGATTTGCAATAGATCACATATGCACGACATACAACATAGCCTGCAAAGCCATATATACATTATACTTTGCATCATTTATAGCTTTGCTTTAAAACCAATTGCACTTTAAACGTATCTTGTTTTTTCAAAGATTGAGGTACAATAATATACATTCAGTGTATCAAATCGGTCTTTTTTTCCCATACTTTCTTTTTATAAATATAGAAGGGTTTCAGTTATGCAAATGGTATATGACCATAAAACCTTAAAAATATATTCTGCATTCCTTTTCGACTCCTTATAGTGTTGGGCCCTCTGCTGGTTAACAAAAAACATTGAACGTTTAAAATGCTCTGCCTGATCTATATACACTGAGTGGCCAGATTATTATGACCACCTGATGTTTGTAGGCAAATTAGCTATAATTAGCTATAATTTCGCGCTGAAGTTGCTAGAGTGCCAGACCATTATAAATAGGGAAGCAGGTTATTTACCACGACAGTAGAAGTGATTTTTTTCTGAAGATATGGGTAAACAACGCGATTTAACAGCCTTTGAACGTGGGATGATTGTTGGCGTTCGGAGCCATGGAGCGAGTATCAGCAAAACAGCAGAATTCGTTAAATGTTCAAGAGCAGCTGTTGTTAAAGTGTTTAAAGACTGGACTGTCAGCCGAAAATCTGGGTCTGAACGTGCGAATTGTGGCCGTCAGCGACTAGTCAATGTTAGGGCAGAACGGAGAGTGGCAAGACTGGTACAAGACAACAGAATGGCAACAGTGCAGTGTCAGATTCCTTGCATCACCTTTCAACATCTCGTGGAGTCACAAGGCGGCCCAATGAAGTCATCTCGTGGCCCAACGAAGTACTGATGGGGTGGTCATAATAATCTGGCCACTCAGTGTATGTATTGTGATCAAAGGTGTTTGAAATAAACGGAGTTTGCCAAAGAGTTAATGACTCTGTATGTAGCAGTGCATTACATAAGTATAAAAAAATTAAAATGTTCTATAAGAATTTTTGCTTTAATAAAAAAGCTGTAAAGAATTATTTACACATATATATATACAGTATATCACTATATGGTATAAATTAGTGGTCCTTCATGATAAACCATTGTCAACACATTGTGTTCATTTTAATTTTCCATCCTCCAACATCTGTCAGATTGTTGATCAGCAAAAAAAAATAAAAAATGAATTACTTAAATGTTAGAAATCTCAATTGGCTTTTTATCAAGCAAATGAAAGTCTATTTTGCCATTGAGTGGGATTTGCACTTCGAGATTTTCATTGATCCTGTGAGCTTTTTTGCCTCTCCTCAGGCAGATGTACATTGCCATTAGAGTGACCAATATGACTGAGGCAAAGCAAAAGATGGACAGGGTAACCAGTGTAGGGACACATGAATCTGTCTCCATCTTTTTCTGAGTGGGCTCAATTGCTATCTGTGGCTCTTTTTCTTCTATGTTAATATCAGGATCTTTTTTAAGCAAACTTTCTATGTAGCTTTCATTGCTGACAGTGTCATTCACAAACAAATTAACCATTACTGTGGAGAAAAGTGGTTCTGGAAAACCATGATCGCTAACTTTCACTAACAACCTGTATAAACCATAGTCATTCCTCATCAGTGCCTCTTCTAAAGTTATGTTTCCTGTTTTGGGATCTATCTTAAATGACTCTGGCCTGGGACCCCTCCTTCCTATTATGCTGTAAGCAATAACTGCATTCATCCCTGTGTCTTTATCCACAGCATAAACCTCAGTGACAGGAGAACCTGGGAGAGTTGAAGGCAAGACAAGAAGATAGGACATGTTTGACTGGGGGAATAACACGACTGGTGGGTTGTCATTAACATCCAGAAGCAGTATGGTAATTTTAGCAGTAGAAGACAAGGTTGGGTCACCACCATCAGACGCTTCGACCAGGAGAGTATAAGAACTCTGTTGTTCTCTGTCCAGTGATACTTTTGCTCTCAAGAGTCCTTTGCCAGTGTCGATGACAAAAATGTCACTTCCATTCACTATAGAAAGAGCAACCCACCCATTCTGTCCAGAGTCAGCATCTGTGACACTGATTACTCCAATTTCACCAAAGCCTGGAAAGTTCTCAGGAACAAAAAAGCTAAAATCTTTATTGATAAAACGAGGGCTGTTGTCATTTTTGTCCAGCACGGTAATATGAACTGTGGCTACTGACTCCTTTGGAGGTGTGCCAGAGTCTCTGGCTTTTACAGTGAATCTGTATCTCTCCTTCTCCTCTCTGTCTAGCATCGTGGAAACTGTAAGAATTCCTGTTTGTTTGTCTAGAGCAAAATAAGAAGGTGCATCAGCTCCCAAGTGATAGGAAACCTGTCCTCTTTCACCACTGTCAACATCTGTAGCATATAGTTTGGCCAGAAAAGCATTGGCTGGATTGTTTTCTTCAATGCTCACTTCTATTGTAGACTGTGTGAAAACAGGAGCATTATCATTCTCATCCAGGATCTGAACTTGTAATGACTTCTTAACGCGAGCCCCTTGTACACTAACTGCAACTACTGCAATATTATACACCTTCTTTGCCTCATAATCTAGGGCATTTGTAGTTTCAAGCAAATATTCATTTGTATAGGGCTTGTATGCAGCCAGACGAAATGGTCCTTCTCCCTCCAAATAACAATTTACTTTGTACCTGCCATCTGGGTCTTTTATTGTAAAAAAAGCAATTGGAGAGTGGACTGGTTCTAGCTCTTTTAAATATACAATCCCATTTTCTTCGTTGGCAATATAACGAGGTATAACTTCAGGTGGGCGAAATGTAACTTTGACAATAGAGATGATGACCGTTATCACAGCTGGGATGCACCCTGGACCATTGGCAAGTACAGTGAGCTTATGTTGTTTGATGGTACTGCCATCAATCTTCTTGGAAAGTTTTATTACTCCTGTCAATTTATCCAAATCAAAAAGTTCTTTTGATGCCTGGGGAACCCGTTCACTGAAGGCATAAGTGATGAGGGCATTGTTCCCCAAATCCCTGTCCTCAGCTTGCACTGCAGTTACCTTTACCCCAGTGCTCGAGTTTCCAGGAAGTGTCACATTTATTAAAGACTCATTGAACTGAGGACAGTTGTCATTAACATCACTTATAAGAATGGAAAGGGTGGCAGAGCCAACTAGAGGTGGATTGCCTCCATCTTCTGCAATGATGATTGTTTTATACTCAGATTTTACCTCTCTGTCCAGAGGCCCCATGATTATTAGGTAAGGTGTCCTCTCCCCACTCTCATTTTCTTCTACATCTAATGTAAACACACCGTAGTTGTCTACTAACCTGTAGGTCTGGACCCCATTCAATCCCCCATCAGGGTCAGAGGCAGGATGTTCTATAACCAGTCTTGTATTAACAGGAGCATTCTCCGGAACAGTAATATTAATCTGTGCCACAGGGAACGCTGGAGCATTATCATTCACATCAATGACAGCAATCTTTACTTTGATGAGCTGAAAGTATTCCTGTGGCAATATGATAATATCAAGCAGAAGGGCACAATCCTGAACGCCAGAGTTCTGTGGGCAGAGGGTTTCTCTGTCCAACTCCTCTGCCGATGTGTACAGCTCCCCTGTGCTGTCATTAAGTGTCACATATTTCCCACTAAGCCCTTTAGATGCCAGGCTGAACAAAAGAGGGGGGTCAGTAGCCAGCTGCAGATCCCGCACAATGTTTCCAATGAGATATCCCTTAGGAAATCCTTCTTGCAGTGTGTACAACAATTCCGAAGCTGTGCTGTAAGTTGCTAAGCTGAGACCGGGTCCGGCGTAGAGCGTGATTAGATACAAAAACAAGTAGGGCTGTTCAAATGAAGTATAAATAGATATTAGTATACAAGTAAAATAATTATCCCTTTTGTCTAATGTATTTGCTGTTGAACAATAATGTATTTGCTTTCTATTTATACGTCTAGATTTTAGATCCAAATGACATTGCTATTACTAGTGTTTATTATCAAGGAAGAAAAAAAAATACATCTATTTAAAAATTACATTTCTGCATAACACTCTCTGGAAACTGGCACAGCAATGCTGTCAAGCTTCCAAATCCAATTAGCTTAATCGTTTTTTTTTTTTCCTCTTATATTGTCATATGATGATTTTTCCCAATGTCATTTTATTTTAATCTATGCAGTACTGTCACATTACTGAATACATTTCAAACTTCACATCACCACACACTTCAGCTTCCTTTTTTAAAAAAAAGATCATGCATAGTTATTTAAACATCAATAGAGCTACTAGTTGCATCACTGCTTCTTCTGCTGGACTAACAAATCACCTACCTGTGCATGAGTAAATGTGATCCTGGTTGGATTGGCTTGCTGCCCCATATCCAGGTTAAAAGGCTTTAGAAGCCAGCTCTGTCCTTCTGTGTGCTGTGTGATCCTTTCATTCCCTTGGTAGTTTAATCCCAATGAAACTGCAGTCATTTAGTTCCTGGTGTTAAAGATACAGACACTCCCTCTCCGCTCATGCAAATCTCTGGGCAGCCTCAGCCAATAGCCACACATGCATCAATTAACAAAGCATAGAAATGGGATGGACTGCATCTAACAAACTCAATATAATGCTTTTTTTTTTAGGGGATGTCAGAAGAAAAACTCAGGAAAACTTTATAGAGAGCTAAGTAATGAATAAACCTAGAGATAGCAATCAAATGTAATAGAGATCATTCTACTTAATAGCAACTTGCAAAATGGTTTTGCACATAGTATATGTCCAGAAGCCAGTAGCTGGAATAGGATATCTAGTAATGGGATAAGTCTCACCTGCTGATTTAAGGCTGTGTGTCTGAGCAATCTGCTGCGCAAACAGAGCTCCCTCCCTCCCACTCTCAGTATGCTGACTTGTATGGTCATTCCACATTTAATTCCTGCTTTGTGCTTTGGCTTTGAAGAAAAGGGATGCCTTCCCCCGGATGCTGTTAGTTGAAATGTTCTCTTCAGACGTGAGATCAGATTTATCACATTTTCTGCTATGTGTGCTGGCTGGCGAGTGGAGCCAGTGCAGCATGCAGCTGTGGCAGTGGAGTTAACCATCCCAGTGCTGAGATAAAAAGACTTGCCTGGAACCGCATCATTTAATACGGTTGTAAAAAAAAAGTCAAGCCCATCAAGTTTAACCACCAATGCATATTATATTACTGTTTCCGTCACAAAAAACTTTTTTGCTTTTGTCTTATTTATTTTGCACCAGCGTCTTAGAAAAAAAGGTTAAATAACTGAACATGCTCAAGGTTTGTTTTTTCTTTTTGAGATTTGTTTAGACAAATATTTGATATGTAATCACAAATGTTTTGTTAGGCACACTGATAGTAGCGAAGAAGTGGTGCCTTGAGGTAATGTGACTATTAAAGAAGAACTCTGGGCAAAACCTTTATTAACCCTCACAGGTACAAAGTACTACTTTTGTCATACCTGAGCCATCCCCGATCCCATCTCTTCAACTGTCCCTTACCTCTTCCAATAGGGGGTGGGTGCAGTAATGAATCAGGGAGCCTAGCAGGTGGTCATGTGATAACCCACCTGGCTTCCTGATTGGATGGGAAGCCACAGCCATGCTCCCTCGCAGCTCCTAGGCACCGTGAACTGCAGCTGTTACGTGAGGAATGAGCCGCTGAGCCGGTCACAGAGACATCTTTGTGATCTCTCTACTGGTTCAATGACTAAAAATATGGCACCTGCTGTTGCAACAACACCAGTAATGCAGTATATTGAAGTGCCATTGCACTGATATAATGCAGCCACACTGATGTGTTGCTGTGCACTGCGTGTTGGAAAAAATGCTGCATGTCAAATTCTGGCTGTGACTCTATCTGCAAAAATGTATTTTACCTTTATCCTCCCAGGATGCTTTAGAATGTCCTCTGAGCTGTGCATGCTCAGCGTGCCTCAGTCCTGGGATGAATAAACTCTAGTAAACATTAAAGGTAGTAACATATTCCTAGCCTGTGGTTTTAGAATTAATAGCCTGTCATTTGTAGGTCTAATCTGTATTTATGGAGCAAGAGCCACATTAAAGTAGTATTAAACTCTCAAACTTGTTTTCAATAATGAATTTAGATCAAACAAATCTACATTGGCCAGCAAAGTATTTCTTAAAATTTTTGCCTTACGCACTTAGTCATTATGTTTCCGAACAGCTCTAACTCTCTCAACTCGGCTTCCCTCAACTTCCCGTCCCGTACAAGATCACAAGGGACAGCACAGTCTCCAGCAGCTGTCTATTTACTGGCATAGAGAATTGATGTGGCTTGCCTTCCTGTGAAGACACACACAGCGTACTAGCACACAAGGGTGGCTCCATAGGACCCAGCAAAGAGAAAGGAGCCACCTTAAAATGGGATGTCAGGGCCAGTGCTCAAGGGAATGAGCTGATTCTGCAGGAAACTAAAACTTTTAAACATGAAGCAGCAGCATCAACAAGTGATTTAATCAGTATTTTAAATAGCTAAAAATCCTTTTGACTTTAATAGCACTTTAATTTGTGGGGGATGGTATATGCAAATAAATTTGACTTAAAAAAGGGAGGATGGATGTCACACCAGTCAGTCACTGATAAAGGTCTATTAGTTGAAATGCGTAGGGTGGAGTAGGGAGGATGATTGTCAGATGCTATCACAGGCTAATGTATGCTGCTTGATTGTTACCGGAAATGTGATGTTTTTTATGCCTTTATTGTAAATGAATGCTATTGATCTGCATGTGTGCTTGAGTGCTTTCCTTTCTTTTATCCTTTGGTGTGAGCCACTTTATGTGGAAGTACCTACAACCTTCTATAACTACGCCAACTAACAAGGGATAGAAGTTCCCAGCCAGGGCCAGTGGATTCCAGGGCAACTTTACTATATATGCACTAAATTAACACTTCATATGTTGGGGTATAATAAATCAGCACAGCGTTATTTTTATTTCATATACATTCACCAAGGGGCTATAGTCATTCAACTTAACCACTTCAAGACCAAGTGTTTAGACCCCCTTCCTGGCCAGGCCATTTTTCACTGTTCAGCGCTGCAGTACTTTGACTGACGTTTATTCCGTCATGCAACGCTGTACTGAAATGAATTTTATACCATGTTTTGGGGACAGATAGAGCTTTCTTTTGGTGGTATTTAATCACCACTGGGGTTTTTATTTTTTTACTATATTAAGGAAAAATTATTGAAATGTTTGGGGAAAAAAAAGGTTTTTTTTTCCATTATGTTAGGAAACAATGATTATTACCCATATTACCCATACACCAAACAGCACAGAAACAAGCCTCAAACCTTCTGGCACAAATTCATTTGGAGTGATGAGGCCAAAATTGAGCTTTTCGGCCACAAGCATAAATGCTACATTTGGAGAGGAGTCAACAAGGCCTATGATGAAAAGTATACCATTCCTACTGTGAAACATGGAGGTGGATTGCTGGTGTTTTGGGGATGTGTGAGCTACAAAGGCACAGGAAAGTTGGTCAGAATTGATGGCATGATGAATGCAGTATGTTATCAAAAGATACTGGAGGACAATTTGCATTCATCAGCCCGGAAGCTGCACATGAGACGTACTTGGACATTCCAACATGACAATGATCCTAAACACAAGGCCAAGTCGACCTGTCATTGGCTACAGCAGAATAAAGTGAAGGTTCTGGAGTGGCCATCTCAGTCTCCTGACCTCAATATCATTGAGCCACTCTGGTGAGATCTCAAACGTGCAGTTCATGCAAGACAGCCCAAGAATTTACAGGACCTGGAGGCTTTTTGCCAGGAAGAATGGGCAGCTTTACCATCTGATAAGATAAAGAGCCTCCTCCACACATACCATAAGAGACTACAAGCTGTCATTGATGTTAAAGGGGGCAACACACCGTATTAAGAACTGGGGTATGTAAACTTTTGATCAGAGTCATTTGGGTAGTTTCTGTTGTCATTATGATTGAAAAAGAGTAAACACAGTTGATTGATAATAAATGGCTTCAGCCAAACACTACCCGTGAATGACAGAAAGGTTTTCGTGTTATCATTCATATTCTCTGAAAAATGGCCAGGAAATCATAAATTCTGCCAGGGTATGTAAACTTATGAGCACAAGTGTATAAAAGAACACATCCCTGGCATATCTTTAGACTTTCATGCTCAAGCATCCAGTCAGTAGACTGCACAGCTAAAGTCTGCAGCACCCAGTGGCCAGCAGAAAGAAGTATGCATGTATAAAGGAATCCCTGGGATGTGTTTATTCATATTATGCTTTTCAAAGAGGATTCACGGCAACACACTGGGATGTTTACAGGAGCCTGCCTAAGATCACTGGGTCTCAAAATATTTTTTTCTTAAAAACACAATGATTTGATTTAAAAAAAAAATGTTTTGAATGTTAATCAGGGGGAATAAGAGAAGGTATTGTTTGCATACAACTACACTTCGGCTTTAAAAACATTGCTTTCAAGTTTGCTGAATAGTACAACTTGCACTTTACTCTTTTTCCTCTGCTGACACTAGTACTGAAAATATGAGAGACACCAATGTTGGTGTTGTGTCTCATTACCCATCTACATGTGCCAATTCACAAACTGCATGGCCACAGCATTATCACAGTGTGGTTTGTGACCACACGTACACACCATTAAATGCATACTAAGCCTTGAAAAGCATTTAAAATTGTGGTGCCTGAGTTTAAGCTTAAAGTAAATGTAAGCACCATGGCTAAAGCATAATATACTGTATGCTTTAATGCTATTTAAAAAGTTAAAGCAATATTAAAGCTAAAAGGTTTTTAATCTATTTCAAATGCTGATTAAATCACTTACAATGGATGCTGCTCCTTCATGTTTAAAAGTTTAAATTTCTTGCAAAATCAGCTGGTCCCCAAATTCTGGCCCAGATATCCTGTTTTTGGGTGGCTCCTTTCCCTTGTAGGATCCTTTGGAGCAACCCTTGTGTGTGCTAGAAAGCTGTGTGTGTCTCTACATACACAGCCACAGCAAGGCAAGTCATTCCTCTGCTTCCCGCTCCCCCCTACTCTCTTCTCCAAGCTAATAGATGGACAGCTGCTGGAGACCGCTTCTGTCCCTTGTGATCTTGTACTGGAGAGGAAGTTCAGGGAAGGAAAGCTGAGAGAGTTAGAGCTGTTCTGAAACATGATGACTGTAAGAGCTTAGGAGAAGATATAAAGACATTCTTTGCTGGCAATGTATATTTGTTTGATCTGGATGCATTATTGCACAAAAGTGTGAGTTTAATACTACTTAAATTTCTATATTTTTAAATCTGCATCTTTTATTGAAATAATACTGTTGGTTCTAAAAAATTGTTACTTGTTCAGGCACTGTTATAGGGTGGCATTGCTCTGTACCTGTCCCTTAACTCTAGTCCTATATTGCCGCTCTGTCACATGAGCTTCCAGTGAAGACATAAAGCAGCCGTGCTAGTGTTCATTGCGCAATCATGGTCTACTGTTGTTAACTTTAGGCATCCCGTCCTGGGCAATGACATGCAGCTGTTTCTGCAGGGGGATGCATCCAGACAGGAAGCCAGCTGTAAAGAGGCTGCAGGAGATTGTCAACACAGAGAATGAAAATTATTTTATAAAAATAAAAAAAATGGAATAATTTTATTATACACAGTGCTTTATCAAAATAAATGTCATCCACTTTACATATACTTTAAATATTATTGTGTGATACTTATTTCTACTGGCAGATTGTAAATTCTTGTTTGGAAGATTCTGATTATTGCTGCGGTCACACAGGAACACCTTTCCTTATCTCCCTTTGGGACCTGGGATTGTAGTGATTTTTGGACATGTGAGTTATATTGCTGCCTATTGGACACTGACAAACAAAAAAATATTACACCAGCCCCTGTAAAACCTTGCCCCAAACCATGTCTTAATGTTTTGCTACTGTGCTAGGAGTTTGGGTGCCTTTTCCTCAGTTTTGATGAGGAAAACTCTGTGCAATTCATGTAACAACCTGCTTGCACATTCCACAACAGAACGGTCTACTGTGTCCTTCCCTCCAAGTGTGCCTGATATATATATATATATATATATATATAT
>NW_017306649.1:221149-249414 GCF_000935625.1 Nanorana parkeri | reverse complement strand
ATATATATATATATAAAATTGACAACTGAGTACTAGTGGAATACATTTGTTTGAAAAGTTTAAAACAAAAATTTAAATAAAAGGTTAAGGTTAGAAAGCTGAAATTTTTGAAGAGACCATAATGCAGGCATGCATCCAGTGTTAAAAGACGTGCAAAAGTTATTTTGACACCTGAATTTTTTATTTTTTACTGTTTTTTATAATTAACTGGCAAGGGTACAATTAAATAAAAAGTGAAAAAAAACAAAGTAGAGGGAAAAAAATTAAATGTTTTAAAAACCTTTTAACGGTTGCATTCAAATTAAAGAAAAATACCCAAGAAAAAGGGAATTTTTAAAACACTTTGCCTATTTGTGTGTATTTTGTTATTTTAGTTTCTTATCTAAATAGTAACTTATAAAAGTTAAAGAAACAGCAAACACTTGTTTTGGCTTTTTTTTTTAAAGAAGTGTATGTAAAGCCAAAACATTATTTTTTAGTTTTGGATAGAATAGGGAAATGTTACACCTCTTATCAGGTAATTTTTTGGTGTATGTGACCTGCTGGGGAGATATTCTTTTATGTCCTGTGCTGGCTATGCAACAGAAAATGAGAAGAAATCTTCAATTGAGGGTAATTCCCTTCTACGACAGTTGTCACCAGAACAGTTGTGCCCCTTGGATGGTTTATCCTCACATTTTGCTATGATGACGGCTCCTAACTTTCTGTCTCAGTGGCAATGGTAATACCAGGACAAATAGTGGATTGAATCCCCACTCCAAGCTCACTCCTATGATGGACTACAATCTCACATTTAGTTTACTAATTTGTATTGAAGGTATAGTTCCTCACGGGGGTGAGCTTGGAGTTGTGACTATATTACAACACACACAGGGACCATGGGGAACAAAAGTAGCCACCATCCAAAAGGAAGGACAGTGTTAGCATGAATTTAGAGATGATTTGAGGATCTACAGAGTGATACACAAATAAGAAACGTTTTTGTTAATAGTTAAAGGTACTTAAATATATTTTTAAGATTTATCTGCTGAGTTTAGTGTCACTTTAATGATGGGTCTAACCCCCCCCCCCCCCCCTCTCTATCCCAAAGATAAAAAAATATATATTTATTCAGAAAGTACAGAAAATACCTGTTGATCTTGCCAGAGATGCTGTGTCCTTGTCACTTTCTGTGCACAGGAAAGAAAGAAGATAGAAGGTTATTTTTTTTGGCTTAGATATGCTTGAGTAACTAATCCATTTAACATGAAACTGGTCTTGAATCCTTTATAATGATAGCTCTAATATATAGGCCATCTTTAGCAGATAAGCAAAGCAAAAATTGTTAATTGCATTCCACACAGACCAAAAAAATATGGGGTTATGGTGAACATAACCTATCAAGTAAAAAATGTCAGCTAAAGCAACCTGCATTCAACATTATATAATAATATAGGTAAATGTTTGGCATTATAGTCAGCAGAGACCCATTAAGAGAAAACCTTGGAAAAAATCTCCTAATCTCTTTATTTGTATGGCTTATTTTGTTTCAGACAAAGCCACAAGAACAAGTGAAAAGGTACAAACAGTCTACAGCTGTAGTATGTTGGTCCTGAGATAAAGATTAGTTAATAGTACCAAGAAAAATCTTCACTGTATAGACCACTGTATCTCACTGAATGATGTTACCAGTTGTACATAAGAAAACATAAGGTATAGCTGTGTATATTTGTCAACAGAATAGTTTATATCTTAATAAAATGGCAAATAACAATAAAAAATTGAATTTTAGATATTGTCATTCAGTTCTTGGCAACCATGAAAGCCCCAAGTTGTTTTTAATGTTTCTTGTGGTCTATATCTTAATAAATGAATGAGATCTTCTTTATTTGTAAAGGTACCCATTGATATTGTAAGTCCATCATCTGAAACTTGCAATTTCAACAAGTTTGGTTAACAACTGACTGAACAACTTACTATAAACTATAACAATACTGTTCCAAATGTCCCTTTGCTCTAAAAAGAGCCTCAATTATTCACACCATGTATTCCACAAATATTTCTGTGACATTCTGGTCCATGTTGAAATGATCATATAATGTGATTTTTGTAAATCTGCTATAAATCTTCCATTCTATTACACCCCTAAGGTGTTCTTCTGGATTTAGATGTGGTGACTGGCCTCCGCAGGAATCAAGATTCATCAGCCAGGCTGCAATTTTCCATTGCAGCCTTAATTTTCTGTTCTTGGCTGACAGGATTAAAAGCCAATGTGGCCTTCTGTTGTTAAAGCACATTCACTTCAAGGTTTTTTTTAGTTTGGGCGCAGGATGCGTGGCCTCATCAAATTCTTCATTGTTCGTGAAGTGGAAATACTTCATGATGAGGGAAAACCGGTATTCTGACATCACGGTGCCAAAAAACGGAGTGGCCAGTAACTTATTGGTGGTCCAGTACCATTTCTGGAGCGGTTTCCCCACCACCCCCTGAAGAATGATGAGTCCCAGAAACTGCCAGATGTCCTCTTTGGTCACCGGTTCCCACTTTCTGCTTCTGGAAAACCTGGCATGCAGCGTAGCGGATTGCTGCTCTTGGTAGCGATTTGTCTCCGTGACAATTTTTTCAATTACCTCCTCAGTGAGGAATAATTGCAGGTATGCCAGAGGGTTGTCACGCTCAACATCTACCTTCATCCCAGGTGATCCAGTGAACGGGAATCTTGGGGGCGCTACCTGGTCCGTATCGCAGTCAATAGGGCACCAAGTGCGCACATCGCTGAGGTCAGGTGCAGGATCATCGCCGTTGTCACTTGCCAGATCAGTGTCAGACGACAAATCTCCCCACGACTCACTATCGCTCACTTCTGCGAGCACCTCCGTGTCGCTGTCACTGAACTGGTCCAAAAACTCTTTTGTTGTAAAGTGGCGCTTTTTTGATGCCATATTATAAATATTTTATGAGCTGAAATGACAGCACAAATGATAGTAAAATGGCAGGCAAGGGGCACTGTACAGTAATCAGGTGTCAGATCTGAGGTGATACAGTGTAGTCCTCTCAGATTACACTGTATCAGCTCTTTTATGTGTGTTTCACTTTTGAATTTGCCGCCCAGTTCCGCTCCCATGCGCCGCTGCTGCTCGCAGGGAACGGAACCAGGAAGTCAGATGCCGGCTGGCGATCATGGCGGAGGACATAGCTGAAGATCATTCTCGCCGGCGATCATAGCGGATGACATCGCTGGATCGCCAGGAGAAGGTGAGGAAACTCCGCTGACAGCTCTGCAATGTTACCCCGAGCGTGACTCGGGGTTACCGCTGCTGGCAGAGAAAATTAACCCCGAGTCACGCGCGGGATTACCGCCAGGGAGGTTAAAGGACAATAAATGGTCCAATCCCCAAAACAGTGGGGATTTTGCAAGGAGGGGGAATTAGGGAGGCTAGGACACTTTCCCCTTTGATCTTTAACTTGGCAATGTAACCCCTTGTAAATGTGCTCAGAAAATAATATCCTGGTTTACTGCTGGGAACATCTTGTTTTATGGGAATTGCTTTATACGTCCTTGATGCAAGATTGTGTTTACTTTAGATCATTGAATTAATTGAAAGGTTTGGATCCTTGGCATGATTAGCTCTCATGAGATTAGAAACTTAAGGGAGCTAATGGAGGAAGGTTGTGAAAAGGTCTGTTAAACATTTGTGGGAAGTAACCTCAGAGATGTATACCTGAAACTTATTACATGGGGCTACATTTTGCAGCTAGATATTCTGAATGGAATGGAGATAGTAACTGTCGATGTTTGATACAGAACTCTGGGCGGAAACTTTTCATCAGGTTTAAAAATGGCAAATATGCTCTTCCGTTGCAGTGTAATTCAGCAGCCACTGTAAAAATCCCCTTAAGAAGCTGACATATAAGGGCTCAGTTTTCCATATTTTCTGTTATCAGATCAGTGAACACTGTGCTCATTCTTCCCCAGGCCACCATTCTTGTAACTTCTGCTTTTTAGTTTATTGATTAACCGCTGATTACTGTATTGAGAAGAGCCAGGTAGCTAGACTCCTGGTCTGCCCCCCAAATCTCAACTTTGATAGACCAGGAGATTTCTGGTCTGTTACGCCTACATCATGGGGTTGGCCACCAATTCACCCACAAATGCATCTATATTTACTCTATTTCAAATTCATTGACTGATTGGAATTATAGTTTCTTCCAGCAGTGCTGTTCAGTGAGCAGAAGTAACATCAAAGCTTCTCCGATTCTTCCTCTAAGTGGCCTGCAAATCTAAGCTTTTTGTATACAACTGAAAATGTCATACCTACACAAAGTTTTAACAAAAAAAAAGAATTCAGAGAAATCAATATATTCCCCATCTACTCTAGATGGCATCTTCCCTGCAGGCTATTGAATTCAGCCAGCCAGCACCTGTGGCTGTCTGAATACCTAAACAGTGACTGCTTCTGATAGAATGCAGTCACTGTTTGGCTAACAGATTTTCTACTGGGTCTTTTGATTTTTTAGTTACCATCAGCAGCTTGAATTTTGGCCTATTTCAGGCAAGGCTCTGCAAAAAACAAATAATTCTGTAGGTCAATGGGCTAAATATAGACAAGATTCCATGGTTCTAGATCTTGTAATAGGGTAGTATTGTAATTACCTTTTCTTTTTCTTTGTCTTTCTTTTTTATTACTTTTTCATCTTTTTTTTTCTTTTCTTTGCTTTTTTTTCTTCTTTTTGTTTTATTTTGAACATGTGGAAATTGCCATCAATAAAGTTTAAATGTTTTTTAAAATACACCACATCTAGTACCGGGACATGTAGAAGACATGGACTGTTCTTGAACCCTAAAGTTGTGAGTATTAACTTCTGTTTCTCCTAGAGGTAATCATATCCTGTAAATAATGTATAATTATTTACTTATTCTTCTTGGACTTACATAATATGTAAATTGTAAGATGTTGGCATTACTTATTGTGTTATATAATCACATATATAAGCCAGGTTCCAGACAAAGGTTATGGAACTGTAAGGGAAATGTTCAAAAAAATTACATTGACAGACAGTGGGATAAGGTCCTTTGGCACCCAGGTCAAAGATGCAAAAGTGCTCCTTCCCCTGCCGAATGTTTGTCATTTGTCGCATTTATATTGGCACAATGATTATGATGTCGGCAAGAGGGGTGGCAAAATAGATGTATCAGAGATGGACATAAAGAGTTCAGAGAACTGGTCATCACAATCATCATTAGTGGGAAGAAGATTGCCATGGAGTAATTTGAATTCAGGCCATGGTTAGGTTTTTATTGATGTATTTATTTATTGTGGGAACATCTGTCAGGTTTTATTTCTGTTGGTGTCCCTGGCAAGGAGATTTCCCCTTACTTCTTTTTTTTTTTAAATTTACCAGGAAGCAAATTGAACACCACTCTGATTCAGTACATTTGTTAAGTTAAACCTTTTTACACTCACTAAAAAACTCAAAATCATGGTGAAACAATGCAAAGGCAGCAGTTACCTTAGTGAAAACCACATGACAAAATAATCAGTAGATGTCACACCCAGTTCTAGGGAGGCTTTACCAGTGGGATCACAACTGCGGAGCGTAGGGAGGAGTTTAGCGGCAATCAGGCTTGAACCTCAGGTGTCACTCACAAGCTTAAGGTGGGTTAGAGGTTCTTTGCATCATAGGCCGTACATAACACAAAGTCCTTGATAGTGACTATTACTTCATAGACCACAGCTCAAGGTTGAAATTAACGTAAACAAGTAGGTAGGAGCAACCGTGGGAACGTTAGCTCATGTAGTAGGATAGTTCTCAATACAGCATATGCAAGAGTAATCAGCGAGGTATGTTCAAGCAGACCGTGATATAAGCATATGCAGCAAGTTAAGTTCAAGCAGTCCTTAATATAAGTATATACAGCAAGTTAAGTTCAAGCAGTCCGTAATGCAAGAGTAATGGAGGCAATGAACTTAGCAGAGTTCTAATGCATTGCAGGCTTAGAAGCAGTGTACTTGCGGTTTTTTAGGAGGGAAGCAGCGAAATGGCAGTCCACCAGCCTGTAAGTAGGGCCTCAGAAGTCCTGTGGTTACCCGTGGGTGTAAGTTGCTTCAGATGGGTGGGGTTGTCCTGTGTAGTAGCAGGGCGTTCGATCCTCAATTGTGGAATGCCCTGCTAACATCGTAGCCTCGTTTAAATAGCCCGCAGGGGCGGGAAAGCCGACAGAACTCCAGTGCCGCGTCATAGTGAGACGGCGGGACTGCTGCGATTCCTCTTCTGGGTGCGTTCCACTGTGGAACGCACTGCTGCTGCGCATTGTCCCCGAAGCCCCTTACAGTAGATCTAAAAATATAGATAGCATATTGTTTTTATGCTGCTAATCTTGGCATTGCCTGCAAGTCCTGCTTAACCCTGCCCCTTACACATCCAAAACTCTCTATCGATCAAAGCCACCGGTCAAAAAGGAGCAAACATATTAAACAAAATTAGGAAAAGCAAAGAATTGCATGTAACTTTGGCTATGTAAATCTCTGGATCTACTGATTGATTTACCCTTTCGCTGCCAAGCCCTCCGAAACATTTTTGAAATCAGCTGGCCACGCCATTTTTGCAATTTTTCCCATTGATTTGATTTTCAACTGCTGGGTTGCTAGCGTTTGTAAAAGACCCCCCAAACCATATATTTTTTGAAAGCGCAGGCCTGGTAGAATAAAAAGATGGTGATACTAAATTTGTAGGCCCTGCGATAATTGCGCAAATGTTTCTCAAATTAATATTAAACCGATAAAAATACACAATTCAATTGTTAAAACACACCAAAATCAGTATCCGTGCACAAAAAAAATATTTTTTGACTAAATCTAAAAGATAAAACTGTATTGAGTTAATAAATAACAAATATTAGCAAATTTGTAATTGCGCCTTTTTGCGAAAAGGTAAAAAAATGAAGGTACGCAAAACTGTAAATAAGCGACTTGTAAATTGTTTTTACGCTGTGTTGGTGTTTGTGTTGTGATAAAATGATACAGGCGTATATCAATGCGTCACGAAGCTTTGCCATGCGCTGCCACAGTTAATTTAATGGGTTTTCTTTTTAAAGAAAAAAAATAAATTAAAAAAATCATGCACTGCGATGCATTCTAACAATGCACTGCAGCGCATGTGCATGGTGTGCACCAAAATATGTGTATGTTGTGTAGGGGGAGGGAGGGGTTGTGCTTTTTTTATTATTTTTTTTACACATTTATTTATTTTTTAAATAATTTTATTTTGTTTGACATTTTTTTATTTTCATTTTTTTACATTTTTATATTTATTTTTTAATAATTTAGTATTTATTTTTTGTACTGTTGGGGGGGGGGGGCTACTGTGAAATATCTGGGGTCTAAACAGACCAATGACATTTCCCTTTTGAAATAGAAAAATAAATAGAGGACACAGAGTCCACAGAGTTGTGATGCCGAAGGATCTAGCCATAGCTTCGGCTGATTCTTCGGCTAGCTTTGGCCCCATGACCCCTTCAGTTCAGTAGAACCGAAGGGCTGCTGTACGGGCTATTCGCTAGGGAAGTCATAAATGGAGGAGGATTTGGGGGTCATTGTAGACCACAAACTGAAAGGTAGTTTGCAGTGCCAGGCTGCCAGACTGCGATCTCACATTCTGCCGCACTCACAGTCGGATAGAAGTGACATTTCAGGACCGATCAGCTGTTTCAGGGCAGATCGGTTCTCCTGCACATGTGATTTGCGATGCCGATCTGCCCTGGAACAGCAGAGAAAGCGCTGGAATGCTTCACCTATTGGCGGTCACACATTCCACCGCCGAAAAACTGGGCGGGATTACGTTTAAACGTGTGACCACGTCACCGTCCGGGAGGAGAGAGAGGGAGCGCTGCCAGGTGTGATCGCTATCCATGCTGCCCGGTGCTGCAGCATCTACCTTGATCGATCTGCCCTGTCAGCTTGCTTGGGGTGGCCACGGACGGGTCGCATCTCACTCGGCCCGACATAGCCCCGCCTCCGGTCCCGCCTCGACCCCTCCTCTTCCACCACCTGACCGTTCTCTCTGTGCGGCCCAGCTCGCCGCATGGACCGCAACCGCTTCCCTTACCCCATCAGGGCTCTCGGGCGGCCGCTTGCCTTGCGGTAGCGCCCGGTACTTTTGATCGATCACCGGCCTGGCTGTGGGGGTGCCCTGGACCTTACCCCACTGGGCCCCCCAACAGCCTCAGGCCCTGGGCCCTCGCACTGGTTGCACCGGCGGTAGTTCCGCCACTGCCACCACCTAAAATTGGTGGAAAAAAATTCCAGCACAAGGGGTGAAGGGGGTTCTTTACAGTTAGAGCGGTTAGGGTCTGGAACTCACTGCCACAGGCAGTGATTTCAGCAAATAATGTGGAATTGTTCAAGAAACTTTTGGACGATTTCTTAAGGGACCGCAATATACAGGGGTACAGGTACTCCTAGAATGAGATCCTAATAGGTTGGACTTGATGGACTAATGTCTTTATTCAACCTCAAATACTATGTAACCATGTAACTATGTAACTATGCTACTGACAGCTTGGCGGAGCCAGCTGTCATTTCACGGCTGGCTCTGGCCACTTGCATGCAGAGACAGATCAGTGTCCCCTGGTTACCAGGTAACCAGGGACGCTGATCTGTCATTACACTGAGAACCCGGCGGAGCCGCTGTGATATCAAGGCGGCTCCGCCAGGTTCTCAGTGTGTAATAACAGTTCAGCATCTAGTAACCAGGGGACGCTGGACTGTCATTACACACTGAGAACCTGGCAGAGCCGACATGATATCACAGCGGTTCTGCCGGGTTCTCAGTGTGTAATGACAGTTCAGCATCTCCTGGTTACCCAGTAACCAGGGGACGCTGGACTGTCATTACACACTGAGAACCCGGCAGAGCCACTGTGATATCATGTCGGCTTCGCCAGGTTCTCAGTGTGTAATGACAGTTCAGCATCTCCTGGTTACCTAGTAACCTGGGGATGCTGGACTGTCATGAGAGCTTTTGGAGCCGGCTTTGATATCACCGCAGGCTCTGAAAGCTCTCATTGTAATGACAGCTGGTCCCAGTTGGCGGAGCCAATAATTTTCTCCTTTTTTTTCTACTTTTGCTATTATGCTCAGTACCACAGAGGTACCGAGCAGATAGCTGAGCCGAATGCCGCTCGGCTATTCACTCACTGCTTTTTGGCCCCTATGAGAATAGGCCGAACAGTAACGAGTAGCCTGCCGAAGTTTCGGCTAAGCTGATCCAGATGTTGGATCAGCTGAGTCAAACTCCTTCTGTACTTTGGCCGACCCGAACCCATCCGCAGCATGCCGATGTACAGCTGATTTCAGTCGGTGTACGGCTGAAATCAGCTGTACAAGCCTGAAGTGAATAGCCGAACAGCGTTCGGCTCACTTCACTTCGAGTCGGTTATTCACACGGCTGCCTTCGATAGCTTTGTGAATAACTCCCTATGTGTCCCCAGTTATTTACAAACACTGGAGTGATCACACGATCACTCTGGTGTTTGTGCTGCACAGAGGATCGGTAAATATCAATTATATATATCAATATTATATATCAATCCGTTTGGCCATGCACAGAGCCGCTGTCATCCGGAAACTGACAGGATGACAGCGGCTCCGTTCTCCTCACCACTCAGCCATCCTGAAACTTGTGGCTTCTACCTGCCAGCCGACGCTTGCTCCTCCGCCCCACCCCCAACCCTGGAGATTTTTGTTATCCCCGTTGCCACAGCCCCTACAAGCGGGGGACAGCAACGGGGACCCATGGAGTCACAGATCCCTGCCTGGAGCGGCTCCAGACAGAGATGAGAGGCTCCAGATGCTGGAAAGTTTTCCCATTGATTTTATTTTCAACTGCTGCGTTGCTAGCATTTGTAAAAGACCCCCAAACCATATATTTTCTTAAAAGCGCAGACCCGGTAGAATGAAAAGATGGTGCTACTAAATTTGTAGGCCCTGCGATAATTGCGCAAATGTTTCTCAAATTAATATTAAACCGATAAAAATACACAATTCAATTGATAAAACACACTAAAATCAGTATCAGCGCACAAAAAATTGTTTGACTAAATCTAAAAGATAAAACTGTATTGAGTTAATAAATAACATATATTTGCAAATTTGAAATTGCGCCTTTTTGCGAAAAGGTAAAAAAATGAAGGTATGCAAAACTGTAAATAAGCGACTTATGTTAAAAAATAGTTTTTACCCTGTGTTGGTGTTTGTGTTACAGGTGTATACAGGTATCACAACCCATGGCAATGCGTCACAAAGCTTTGCCATGCGCTGCCACAGTTAATGTTTTTTTTAAAGAAAAAAATTAATTTAAAAAATCATGCACTGCGATGCGTACACCACAATATGTGTATATTATGTGGGGGAGGGGGGTTGTGCTTTTTTCTATTAGTTTTTTTTTTACACATTTTAAATTTATCTGGGGACACATAGTACTATGTGTCCCCAGTTATGTACAAACACCGGAGTGATCAGACGATCACTCCGGTGTTTGCTCTGCACAGTGGGATCGATAAATATCAGTGATATTTATCGATCCCCCGCTTGGCCACGCACATAGCCGCTGTCATCCAAAAACTGACAGGATGACTGCGGCTCCGGTCTCTTTACCACTCAGCCATCCTGGATTGCAGCCAGCCGCCACTCGCTCCCCCGCCCCCACGCCAGTGATTTTACTTTGGATTTTTTTTGCTAATAACTGTCATCAGCGGCTTGTGAGCCGCTGATGACAGCTATTAACTTGAAGGGGACAGTCTGCTGAACAGTTCTGCTATAAGTTCATGGTTGCTAAAGCGAGCATAAGCTTATAGCAGAACTGTAAATGCCTTACGGCGGTGGTAGCGAAAGGGTTAACATGAAATTTTATCTGACAACTACTTTTGCTTATGTATTTCTTAAATATGTCTTAAATAAATGCTTTCATCAAATTGGGCATTGCCCAATTTGATGAAAGGTTTCCTAGAAGACTCCTCTTATCAATCATAGTTACTAGAACGAATGCTACATCTACTTCACCATTCATAGTTATACCCTGGGGATCAGTTACTAAGGACAAAACAGGTGAAATATCGAAGGCAGCTTGAGTTGTTATTAGCACAGCATGTCTGCTTAGAAGACTGTGTTCCTGTCACAGCTATGCTTCGTATTAAACCTTTACAAAGGTACCTGTTACCTTTGTGCTTGAAATCCTGTTTCTGCACACATTAGAACTATACTGCACACTTGGCATTAGCTGAATTAGTTGCCTTTCTGCAATTGAAAAACAGGATCTTGTTCCAGGAAAAAGAAATATTGGCCTGGATGGGAAGGGGGTTTAACACCGCGGATGTCAACTGGTTAAAGAATGTTCAGGGTTCATTTGGTAAGAAAATTGAATGATGAGAATTCTTTCATAAAAGCATAATATTATATTTAGTTGAGTCTATGACATTTTCACAAAGCAGTAGTTTTCGTCTTCAACCCGAAATGCACCTCAATCTCTTTTTCTAGGATATATTGCATGAATAGGTAGATGGGTGTGTCGTAATAAATCAAACTTTTTTATGATCATGCTCACATACTTGCCTCGCCCACTGCCATTTACTGGCATTTTACCTGTGTCAACTCAAATATTTTGGAATGTTGGTAGCTATGTCAGGGTCTAGACTGACTTCTACCCTACTTTTGACATAAGCAGCATCCCATCAATTACGAGTCTAAATGTGAGAGTCTCATGACTGGGTTCTGTCTTCACTTTGACCTTACAATTTTTCTTTCCTCTCAGTGACCTAGAAAATATTGAAGGAATTTTATACATATTTCTCTGAGCACAGGGTTTTTTAAGTCTGTATAAACAACATATTTACATTTTGAAACATGTTGTTGGTGCATTTAAACAGTAGTTTACAGGAAGTACTATGTAGCTGGGGTTATATTACAGTCATGTGCGATTCGTTTCATTCTGAATCTCAATGCATCCAAATGTGTCTGAATCCAAATTTCCGTTTTTGAATTTTTGATCCCGTCTGAATTTCATTAAAAAAGAAACTGAATTAGACATGTGACTTTTCTGGCCAATCAGATGTGTTTTTTGGTTTAATGCATCCGAATGGGTCTTAACAAGAATTTCTGTTATTATATATTATATATACATATAATACTAAAGCTGAGGTTCCTAGACCTGAATGGCATTCGGGATCTGAATTTCTGAATGGTATTCTGGAGCTCCCGAATGCCATTCGGGTCTGGGAGACTCCGCTTTAGTAATATATGTATATGGCTCCCAGACCCGAATGGCATTTGGGATCCAAATTTTGGAATTGCATTGGGGAGCTCCCGAATGCCATTCAGGTCTGGTAGCCTCAGCTTTAGTAATATATGTATATGTATATGTTATTTCGGAATTTGGATCCCGAATGCCATTCGGGTCTAGGAGATTCAGGTTTAGTATTAATATCTGCATATGGTTTTCGGTGGTATTCGCAACGAATATTTGTAAACTCATCCAAAACGAAAGAAAATTCGGATTTCGTCCAAATCTGAAGCCTAAACGGAATTGAATTTCGGATCCGAATCCTGAAATAACAAAATATCTCAACCAAACCCAACTGAATCTTTCCACAGCTTACATGTCTATTATATTATAATAAAAATGCTGCTTAACTAATATGCAATTAAGGTAGCGTAGAATTTAAATAACAGGCCCACAGGTCTATTTCCTTGTCTGTATTGTCTCAAAAACTGATCTCACTTCCATTATCCTCGTGGTGGAAATAACTAGAACTGTGTTGCATTTGGCAGAATAGAATAAGTACCACATTGTACACATTAAAAATAAATACATAAAAAGAGTCAGAAACAGGAACAGAACCGTCCAAATGCAGTTTCTATAGCCTTGCAAATTCTATCACTTGTTTTGCCTTTTCTTAAGTTCTCCATGCTCTGCAATGTTTTATATCATATATTATTCAGGAGAATGTTTAAAGCTGCATATGATGATGTATTTTTCTTGTATATAGTGTTTTGCTTTTTTTTCCAATCAGTGTTTGTTTATTATTACTCAAACAACTGATATTTCAGTTGATATAAGTGATATTTTCTTTGCTCACTAATGTAAAATATACAGTAGCACTAAGATATTGTTATATGGAATGTGTTATGTTTACATAAAGGTATAAAGAGAATGCTTCTGAAATTCATTTAATTTTGCCTGCCACCTACATGTAGTTTGTGATTATTTTTAACACAATTTAGTAGGGAGTCCCTTGGGGGTTTTACATGAATGGCATTTTTTGGAGACTGCTTACTGACCTTTATAGTTAATGCCATTGCTGTTAGTATATAGGGAAACATGAAGAAATACATTATGACATAGCTTGCATTTAATTCATTCCAACTAAGATGTATAATAATTGAACTAATATCATTACATACTACTAATATAATATAAATATTCAATTAAACCTTCTCTGCATAGATGTTCCCAGCAGATAAATGTACTGAAGTCAAATAATAATCAGATCCTACTGCACTTTTTTCAAGAGGAACAGTGTTAAGATAACTATACAGCACATGTAGGCAGTATAGTGTATGTGTAGGGATTGTTATGTATAGAGAAACAAATCTTACATTATGAAGTTTTTTTTAATCCATTCCTTTAATCCATAATATTGTATTTCTAAATACTGTTTACCGTTTGCTTTATTATGTTTAGATCATGAACATAATACAGGTTGTGCCACTTATGTACACACATTTAGATTGGAAAAGTGAATTTATGTAATAGATCATGAGATTGATGACATGGGACAGCATGCACACGTTTTTATTTATTTACTTTACAAAAGTAAAACCATAATTTAGAAGTGATGAAAAGCATGTTAAAAGCAATTATGCAATTTACAATACTAGGGACTACGTAAGAGCTCTGGGGCCTAGCTCAAAAAATATGAAACAAAATTCTGACTTTTAAAGTCAGAATTCTGTGTTTAAAAAACATACAGTAATTCTAGGTTTGAAAGTCAGAATTCTAAGATTAAAGTCAAACTCAGGATTTTAAGCACAGAATTCTGACTTTTAAACTCATAATTTTTACTTTTAAACTCAGAATTCTGACTTTTACACACAGATATCTGACTTTTAATCTCAGAATTCTGACTTTTCAACACAGAATTCTGACTTTAAAAGTCAGAATTTTGTTTCATTTTTTTAGCCTGGCCCCAAGGCTCTTACGTAAGGAATAGTCCATCAAGCAGGCATTTTAAATGTGGCATAGTATCCATGGAGATAATACAATACCAGGCAATACTCAGGCAATACAATGACTTTGCATTTTATCTGGCCAGCCACTTATTCATTGTATTTGCCTGAATGTTTTTAATCTGGCCAGCCACTTATTCATTGTATTTGCCTGAATGTTTTTACTTTTTTTGATCTTGGTCCAGCAGCCTGTGGACATGACAAACACTGAACATTTGTAGGGGCTCTAGGTACAAACTCCATGAGTACACCATAAAGGTCATCAAGAGGAGCAGGGCTGATCCTTTAAATGATATATAAATTGAACCAAAGGTTCACATATTACAGCTTACCAGTCCTTAGATTTGATGGATACATTGGTTTTCCTTTTTAAAACTAAGAACATTTACAACAAGAACAGAGAATACCTGGTAATCTTGCCAGAAATTCAGTGTCCTTTTCACTTCCTGTGAGCTGAACAAAAAGTACAAACAATGTTTTCTTCCTCCTGTAAACTGCCAATCCCCCATGAATATATGAACTCCGGCCGGGGTGACAACCATGGCTTCCTCCCTCCATACATAATGTATGAAGTAAATGAGTGTAGCCGCTCTAGGACAGGAAGTGTGCTATTTTCAGGCAACTTATCCAAGCACTAGTAAACCGCAATATGTTATATAGCCAGAGGCGTAACTAGAAACCTCAGGGCCCCGGTGCAAGAAACCGTTAAGGCCCCCCCCAAAACATGATTTTGACCCCTTTTTTTCAAACCGGTTTGAAAGGGGTTTTTTTTGTGTGTCAGAGGGCAGAGCGGGGTACAAGCAGTCACTGATAAGTGATCGCTGAGTATAGATAATTGAGGACAGAGTATGGTTACTATATCCTCAATTATGAATGAATGGGAAGTAATCTACATCACTTCCTGTTCATTCATTGATGTGCAGAGTAGTGTCATTGTCTTTCACTGTAATTTTTTTTCCAACCAAAAATAATAACATGATTTTATTGTTTTTGGTTGGAAAAAAATTACAGTGCAAGACACTGTCACTACTCAGCACATATACAGCAATGAACAATCAGTGCCTACCTGGACCTGCTGCAGCTCTCCTCTAGAATCTCCTCACTCTGTGCTGTGAGCTGTGCTCCCGAACTCTGTGCCTCCAGGGTCCAGCTCAAGCCAGGACGTCCTACAGCGTGCCGTGTATCCCGCGGGCCTGCTCGTGCTCGGCTGCTCCCTCCTCAGTTGCCTGCTAGGAATTGGAGTTCCCCGACAAGCGTCACGGCCGTCACCCCTTGACAGGCCACACACCCCAGCGCTACATCTTTTATTCACCGCTGCCGCAAAAGACACTGTGGGTGGCAGCGGTGAAGATGCATGAGTAGCTGCGAGCGGCGGGGCCCCCCCCCCCGAACTGGCGGAACACCTGGTCCCAGTCGCAAGTGCGACCGCTGCGACCCTGGTAGTTCCGCCAGTGCATATAGCTAACTTCCATAGCCCAATATTATTGGGTGAAACATGTCAGAGTGAAGAGGATCCATAGCAGGACGATATGTACCTGTGTGATACAATAACATTTTTCATTAAGGCTTGTGGTGTGCAACCAGACTTTTTTGGGAGTAACTGCAGTGTGTTTGTTTTTGGGGTTTCGATACACTGCAAAAGGTAAATGAAGCATCAGTTACTAGACATGTGCACCAGCAAAAAATTTGTTTAGTTTCGTTTTGATTCGGATTTTGAATTATTTCGCTTTTCGGATTTGGGTCCGAAATTAAATTAGTTTCAGAATTCGGATTCGGACGAAATTCGTTAGCGGTAGTCCAATCGAAATTTCGTTTGTTGGACGAAATTTAGTTTTTTAGCGGTAGTCCGGTCGAAATTTCGTTTGTGGATGAAATTTCGTTGCAGCAAAATTACATTAGGAAATTTTTTTTTTAGTTTGCAGAAGATGAAAAAAAAAGCGTGAGGTTCCCCCTCATGCATACAAGACCCTTTAGTGTGTGGGGTCCCCCGCCCAAAATCCTACCAGACCCTTTAGGTCTAATAGGAATTTTAAGGGGAACCCCAGCCCCCAAAATTGGGGAAAAAAACGTGGGGTCCCCCTAACAGTCCTACCAGACCCTTGATCCGAGCACTGGCCCGGCAAGGCAGGAAAGGGGGGGAAGATCGAGCGCCCCCCCCCTTCCTGCGCCTTACCAGGCCACGTGCCCTCGGCATTGGGAGTGTGTCCCCATGCCGATGGAGACAAGGGCCTCTTCCCCCCAACATTGACCCGGTGGTTGTGGGGTCTGCGGACAAGGGGGCTTATTTGCATTTGGGTACCCCTTTAGATAAGGGGGCACCTAGATGCCGCCCTCCCCTTGTGAATGAGTAAGGGGTACTTGTACCCCTACCCATTCATTAAAGGGTTACATCAAATAGTTAATAAAAAGGCCAGACTTTTGATAAAATCCTTTAATTGACAAAAAACAAAGAGTCAATTTTTGACTATTACTTAAATTTTTTTTAAATGGCTCCATCGATGTAATCCAGTGTCAATCACGATGCACGACCCCCGCCGACCCGCCGCAATAAAAAAAGTCCCGCCGCACGACTACCGTCCGATCCCGACGAGAACTTGTCGCAAAATGACATTCAGCCCGTAAGTAAACAGATGGGAGGAGTGAGTCGTGACGTCACGGCTCGCTCCGCCCATTTGACATTCTCAGCTGTAATTCGAAATTCGGATACATCCGAATCTCGGAATTTCCGAAATTTTGTCAGAATTTCGTTTCGTAACGAAACGAATCGCAACACATGTCTATCAGTTACTGCATTTAGATGTCACCACACATGGCTACTGAAAGAAGGGGAGTTTGGTGGTACGTGTTCCTAATAAGAAGTGCAGGAACACAGTCACAATGTGTATATATTAAATGCATGTTATCTAATTTATCTAAAGCTTTATTAGGAGGAGCATAGAGTGTGTGTGTGTGTGTGTTTTAAGTACCTGCAGCCAGCACTGGAATAATTAATTCATTGCTGTCCTTACTGTCTCTCTTTCATTGCCAATAATCTTAAAACCACAATTGATTTGAACGTTTTGCAGGGGGCATGAAGACGGCAAGAATGAGAGGTTCTTCGCCTTTCAGCACATTAAGGGACAGGAAAAGGATGAGCCTTACTAGATACCACAACCCATAGTGAGGTAAGGGCTGATGAGAAAATATAACATTGTCTAGTTCCTAGTCCTGGGTGAGGACAGAAAACAAATGTTAGAGAGTGGAAGGTAGCCAACATTTTTAGATACTAGTTTTGTGGGGTTAGCAATAGTTTAGCTAAACACAGTGTATGCTGCCATGATACAACAGAAAAAATAGCTGGAAAGATTGACTGGCCAAGTCACATACAAATACAGAAGCAGACATATTTTTGATAAAGGTTTATTCTTGTGGTGTGGACAGTTGTTCAGGGGGTTTCGGGTTTAGTGTCTCACAATGTTTTATTGGTAAAGCTCACCCACACTCTTTGCCTACTTCGTTTACACTAGAGCTACCATCTGCACTTCTGCAGTAGAAACGGTGTCCTGGCTGGGACACCTGAACCATTGAGAGATGGTTCAGGTGACTTTGCAGGGTGAGCAGCCAAGGCAGGTCGGGAATAACAGGGTGTAACTGATATGCCCAAGGTACTTGGATTAAGGTTTTAGCATATAGCTATATGTTGGTCACCCATCTGCTACTAGCATAAGCTTAGACAGCAACAAAGGAGCAACAAATGATCTCCAACCCCTCTGCTCACACTGCTTCTTCATCCTTTCTGCATGTTTGTTGTCAGCATATGTGCATATTGGTCCCTAGTGCCACTCTCCATCTCCAAATCTAAGTTCTACTGTAGACGGGGTTATTGGAGGCTGGTATCAAGCCAAATGTCAGGCACTCGTGCTAAATCCATTTCAAAATATGTTTGCTGTTTAAAGAATGACTAAACATTTATGAAAAAATAAGTAAAAACAATAATAATTAGAATGATAAAAAGTGAAAGATAGTAAGATTAAAAAATAAAGAAATAGACAAATACTTAGAATTTTTTTTATAACAAATAAAAAAGTAAACAAGTGAAAAAGAAAAAAAAAAGAAAAAGTTAAAAAAGATAAAAAAATAAAATAAAAAAAGTGATAAAGCCCCTGTTATCAATGAACAGGAATCCTCTATACTGAGTGTTCTTGATCATTGATAACATGAGGACACAGTATGTTTACTATAACCACAATCCTTAATGACAGGAGGGGATGAACACTCCCATTCATTCATAATTGAGGATATAGTAACTATACTCTGTCCTCCATTATGTGCAAACAATCAGTGATCACTGATCTCTGACTGCTTGTACCCGCTTTCCATCCTGACAGCTGTCACAGGAAGCTGAGTAAGTGGTGAGAGGAGGAGAGCTCAGCCTCCTGTGACAGCGCCGGCTGTCTCTGCCCACACACCGCTCTCCTAGAGGGGAGATGTGGGAACAGAGGGGATGTGGGGGAGAGTGAGAACTGTATTTGTAGTCCTCTATAGTTGATGTACTCGGTCTAGAAAAAATGGTTTCGGTGGATCTCTACTCCCATCCATGCCCGTACCGAGGTACAGACATGTATTAATATTGATGGAAGGCAGACTTAATTGACTACAAGTGCGGTTCATAGGCAGCCGTCTGAGGGCGCGGGGGGGGGGGCGCAAAAATGCTCCTACGCCTGTGTAGGCAAAAATCCTTGCACCGGCCCTGCCAGGATGGCAGATTTGTATGGCCCAGTTATAGGTTTAGTGCTTAGTTTCTTACTCTAGAGCAAGGGTAGCAAAGCTCCGGCCCTCCAGCTGTGGTGAAACTACAAATCCCATGATCCATCTCTCTTCGGGAGTCATGTCTGTGAGAATCTTGTAATGCCTCATGGGATTTATAGTTCCACCACAGCTGGAGGGCCAGAGGTTTGCTACCCCTGCTCTAGAGGGAAGTGTTCAGAGTGCTGGAGGCCTAGAAGTAACCAGGGCCCACATAAGATACCCCAGGCTGCTAAGTGAGTGGTTCCACCTGGGAGACAGAGAAGGTCTCTGTGCAGGAGTCAGGAGGGTTCCACCCTGGAACCAGTCTGTGTCTGGTGGACTGAGGAGTGTACCACTTGTGTGGTGAAGAGACTAGCCTGTGTGGCAAAGAGGACAAGAAACAGCCAAAGTAACAAGCGTGTTGGGTACAACCTGTGTGTGGAAGGTTTTTGTTTAAAGGAACAACCTGAAGTTGGTGAGACTTTACAAATATCATGTTGCTTACTGCAATACTGCTTACTCAAGCACTGCAATGTGTTCTAACAACTTACCACAGCGCCTGTGCATAGTGTGCACCACAATATGGTGCACACTGTTGCAGGTGTATAATATGTGTGTGTGTGTGTGTGTGTAAGGGGGGGTTGTGTTTCATTTTTTAATGTTATTTCCCCTTTGATATAGAAAAGGAAATTGAGGACACATCGATCCTCAATCTCTTTCTCAGCAGCCTCTAAAATAATGGAAAGTACTCAGTACAGTGGCTTCCCATTCATTCACAAACTGGTGATAGTAAAATATCTACTATCATCCGGTTATGAATGGGTAGAAGCCTCTATAGTGAGTGCTATTACCCATTCAGAAACACATGAATGAACAGGAAGTTATGTAAAGCACTTCCTGTTCATTCAGTTGATTACAAACATTGGGTTGATCAGCGAATCACTCCAGTGTTTCTTCTGCACACAGAGGATCTGTAAATAGCACAGATATTTACTGATCCTCTTCTCGGTCACACACAGAGCCACTGTCATCCTGAAAATGACAGGATGACAGTGTCTGTGCTTTCTCCTCCCCTTTTGCCGATTGCTGCTCTCCTGCCGCTCAGCCATCCTGAAATGGGGCTCTCTCCTCCCCTGCCAGCTTCAGCTGTCATTCTCTCCTCAGATCCCCGCTGCCTCACCCCATACAGGCAGGGGAGAGCAGTGGAGATCCGAGGAGAAGCTTGGAGAGGGCTGGAGAGGCTACAGATGCCAGTAGCCGGTGGCGGTGTGTGGGGGCACCCGGCTTTTCAACTGCTGATGAGAGCTATTATTTTACAGGGGACCATCAGGGGAGGACCCTTCTGATATAAGTTCATGGTCCCTAAAGCGACCATGAGCTTATTGCAGAAGGGAGAAAGCCATCGATGTAAGGCTTACTGAGGTGGCCAACTGGAAACAGTGGCACGTTAAAGGGTTAAAAGTATGAAAAATGTCGAGGTACTCCAGTCTAAAATGTAAAAACCATAAATGTAAAAAAACAACACGTGGCCTCTACAAAACCCATTCCAGACCTTTATCCAAGATTGGTGTCTTGTATAGATCTTAAGAGGGGGACTCATACAAAAATATAAGGTTCCCCACTTCACATTGGAGCCCCCAGCTTTTACATCAGAGTCACCCTCTTTCATATCAGGAGCCCCCTCCTTTCACATCAGGAGCTCCCATTCACATCAGCAGCCCTCACAGCATGAGGCTGTGGAAAAATTTTGAGGCACGGCAGTGTTCCGCGACACCCTGATTGAGACAGGCTGAATTAGACACAGATGCAAAATACAAAAACAGTGGATTTACTCTCCCCTACTCTGTCCAAAATGAAAAAAGGTTTCTGCTTTTGCTATAATTGTAAAAAAAAAAAACTGCTCTTGTGTGCTGCCTCCCTGTCAAAATATAATTTAAATGGCTGGAGGTACAGTATGTACCAAATGGTAAAAACTAAAGCAGTTTAGAAACATGTAGCAACTGTACCCTCTTGTCTTTAATCCCACTGTTTTATCCTCGGTGCCTGGTAAGGTTTCCGCCGGAGCCTGAGCAAGGAGATCCATCTATCTAATACTTTATTTGCAAAAAGGCATAACAGCAGCAAACAAACAAATGCTTACATGTTCCATTGGACATCAGCTAGCAATCCAGTAGTAGTTTTATCTTCATCTAGTCAGGAGAAATCCTAGTATTCGAAATGACTATATATCATGTTCCCAGTTCAATAGCTGTCAATACGGATCCCCTCCTCTATCCTTCTTAGGATGCCCAAACGCCTATGAAAAGATGACAAAATCAGATATTACTGAGTAAAGGTGCTAGCACAAAATAGGGAACAAATAAAGTTACCCATCACAGCCTATACATAAAGTTGAGAGTAAAAAGAAAAACTAAAGTACTCTAAGTGGGCAGTCGCAGGTTAGAACAGTACAGCAGCGTAAAAACCTCCATAAAGCTAGAATCTTATCTGGCCTGCAGCTAATATTTTACATGTCAATTATCTGTTCACTAAAAATATTTTTTCATAATTGAAAGCGTCACATCAGAGACATGGCAAAACCTGTTCTATTTTTTATTTCATGTTCACCATACATTAGCATTCCACCCTCCGCTTGAAATGGAATCCAAAATTCAATAATGACTTTCATATCGTATTAACAAGGCTGCGATACAGTAGAAATGCCATACTTTGAAAATTGCCAATATGTATGTTTTCATTATTTCCCTCTTATCACATTAGTACAGAACCACAATTCCGTTTCTAAAACCTAACTTCCTTTTTCATGGCCTGCAAGATATGAGAGTCATGAATTTTAAAGAGACTACTAGACAGGCCTCTTGTTGGCACTAATTAGCTGGTCTGGTTAAAGCTATAGCTCTTTGACATCCAAAGTCATAAAATGTTGGTTGGCATGTTCCTTATAGCTTACAGCTGCTGAACAAGCTGAAAGAGTTAAAAGGAGAGCTGAAAGCATAAAGCAATAATGTCACGGTTTATCAATTTTAATATACCTTCTGGGCTTGGCGCAGTTGATATAAAAGTGATATGGTATGATTGTGTTGATTTAAAAGATTGTAAAAATGCTCGAAGCGCTTTTTTTTTTTATGAGTTGTTGATTTCCTATATTGTGTTTTGGTGTAGTAATTTATTGACTTGTCAGTTTTCTATATGTGGAATTATAGATTCATTTCAGGGATCTTATATATAATAAGCAATCCCAAATCCTGAAAAGCTATACACATACGTAGATAGTGCTGGCAGAGTAAATGTTGCTGCAATCCTATTATGATGATGGTTTTGTATAATTGTTTCAACTAGATACGGAGATGCTGTAAAAAAAATGATTGTGGTTTACACAACACAACTGCTTGTTGTTCTATATTACATAGTTACCAGTGACGTGCAGTACCTTCTGTGCTGGGTGATGTATTCCCCAGCCCCACCCCCAGTATGCCCCACCCCCAGCACATTGATGACCTGCCCCCAGCTCACCTGTAATAGATGCAGCATACTCACCGATCCGGCGTCTCGGACACGGAGGGTGGCCCCGCCCCCGATCTGCCGACGTCACGCCGCTCCACCCTCCTCCTCGGCTTAAGCCACAATTCTCACTTGTCTGGCTTTCCTGCAATGGACGTGGATGCTGGACAAGCTCTGTGCAACCCTATTCTCCATCATGAATCAGAGGTCGCTCCCTAGCCACCTTCCAAAGCCTTCCTACACTCCTTATCCTTCGGGGCTGCTTGGACTTCTGGTGCACCAATTCTGTGTGCAATCCACTGCAGCCTCTCCAGCCAGCAATCAGCCCACTCGATGGAGGGATCCCCATAGTAGCCAGACCAAGCCAGTATACAGCTAACAACAAGTATTAATTACCGCAGCTGATTATGGTTCATGCAACCCTATTGACTTTAACCTTGTGATGTGAAGCTAACATTACAATTCACCACTGCTGCTACATGCTCATTCAAACTATTGCCTTTAAACTTGTGATGTGAAGTGAACATTGCAATTTACCACGGCAGTTACATGCTCAGTTAGTTCAAATGTCTCTTGCCCTTGTGAGGTGAGGCTAACATTACAACTCACCACTGCTGTTACATGCTCATTCAAACTATTGACTTAACCTTGTGCTGTGAAGCGAACATTGCAATTTACTTCAGCAGTTATATGCTCATTCAGTACAAATGATTCTTACTCTTGTGATGTGATGCAAAACATTACCGCTGAAACACGTTTGTTAAAATAGAGACTCCCATAATTGTGAAGTAAAGGATTTGACTTGTTGAAAGTGATTTTGCAGCTGTGCTGAATCTCTGGCCATAAGAGGTATTATACTACCAAAGCCCTGCCCCCAACCCGGTCACCAAGCTATGGAGGGAGGAGAAAGGGAGAAGACAGGGAGAAGCCCCTCTGTCCCTCACTTGCTCATCACTGGTGAGGCATCAGATCGATGTCCTCAGTGTTTTTTTTCTGTTTTTTTTTATTGGACAGCTTGGACCAATGGTGCTTCGCCATTGGTTCAAACCATCCACAAAGCTCAAGCCTCTAATATAGAGTAGAGGCTGTTGCAGCTCTTGCCTCACTGTGTTAGGTTACACAAGCAGTGGGGAAGCCCGCTGCTGTGTAACCTAACTTAGCTGTCAAAAGCCAGATGCAGCGCTGCCTGTAATTAACAGGCAGAGCTCCGTCCATGACAGATTACACAGCGGGGAGGCTTTCAATGCTGTGTAACCTGTTATAAGCCACTCTAAACTTTACAGACTTGAAGCTGACAGCTTTTTCCTTCATAATACTAGGTGAGGCTCTGCCTCACCTGCCTCCCCTGACCACATGTCCCTGATAGTTACATAGTTAGTCAGGTTGAGAAAAGACACCATAGGGTTCAACCTATAGCGATAAGAGAAAAAAAAAACTAAAACAGAATGCTATGTCCACAGTTACCCACTGTTGATCCAGAGGAAGGCAAAAAAAAAAAACCCTCTAAAGCAATGTGTTCCAACAGGGAAAACAGGGAAAAAAATTCCTTCCTGATCCCATAAGGCAATCGGATATTCCCTGGATCAAATTGTGTATTGATTAGTACACAATGCAATGATCATGCTCATTTTTCATTGTAAAATTTAGGGAAATAAAATTGTATTATTCATTCTCTGTTCTCTTTAGGTATACCACACTGTACCGAGGAAATAATTTCACTGTAAAAACTTGCCACATAGCTTTCCTCTTATTGGGCAAAAAGAATACTGACCTATTACTGGCCCATCAATTCTGGCAACCAAATCCTACCTTACACCTCCATCAGTATAAAATTTACTGTATCCCATCATGCAAATTTTATGTGCACAAGTAATGTAGTGCATTATAAGCAGGGCTTCAAAAATTTGACGGTGTCTCACCAGTCAGTCAAAAATGTCACCAGTCAGCATGACCGGACTATAGCCTTGCAATTTATGTAAAACAAATTTGGGGACAGATAGAGCTTTAATTTGTGACCCCACAGGGGGTTAAATTATTGCTCTCACTCCGACGTTTGCGGCGATATGTAACATGTATGGCACAATAGGCGCAATCGTCGTTTTCGCACGTGGGCACACCCGACGCATATCTGACTTTAAAAAAAATGTTTTCTTTTTTAATTTTTTATGCTTCTTTATTTTTGTTTATGATTCTTTACTTTTTGTATTACTTTTTTTTTTATTTACAACGGCCGGCCGGGAAGCTGCTCGTCGGGCTCCACTGGCCTCTCGTCACAGACGAGAGGACAAGTGGATTTTTCAAGCCCTGATTATAAGCATATTTTTTTCTGTCTCAATTTTTTTATTTGCACATTATGTTCCTTTCATAGGTTTGAAATGCCTGTGATTTATGTGCTGCAGTTATTGCTGGGTAGGAATTGTGTGCTTGGTAATGTATTGTATGTCTGTATATATGTTAGAGGTCACTTTTCAAATGTTTGCTCGTGAGCTGTACTTCTTGGAATCATTCTGCCTTTCATTTACATATTTTGGCTCAGCGAGTGTTAGTGAGTATGAATGCACACAAAAAATACATTTTTGTCAGTGAATAGTTCAGCACACATAATACAATTACCATGTGCTTGATTTCAACCACAGTGCTTTGCATGGTTTCCCAATTCATTAATTTCAAACACTGTATTGTATTTAATACGTAGCTTTCTTAAAGCAGCAAGGACTTTTTTGCTTTGATTGTACATGACCTGTGATGCCAGTTAGATATCAGAAAAATTTCAGGGGGCACAAATTGCCTCCTGTTTCATTTCCTCTGCACTGCCACAGAAGCGTATCTTTTGTATTGTTTACTATATTTGGTATGTTACCTTGTTCTTCTCTCCAGTTTTGTCTCTAGTTAGTACATCCACTAGATAGACACTTTCTGCCTCTCACCCAGTATGTAATTGCATATATAATATAATATATAATCTCTATACATCACCACTTTTAGGTAAGAGCTTGAAAAAAATAAAAATAACCCATGCATACTTCCTTTCTTATTACTGTTAACTGATGATGAAGTCTTCTCTTCTCCTTTTGCTGTAGAACATACTGTAACTGATTTCATTTACACATTAAAGTGAACCCATGATTAGCCCAAGCAGCACAAAACAGCAGGTTCACTTGACTTTCCCAGAAAACTTCTTCTCTGCCCTTTGCTTCCCAATTATTCTGTTCTGCCATTGGGAGTGAAGACAAACACCCTGTACTTTCTGATAATGAGAGCATGTGACTCCTCTTCTTCCTACATGACAGGGCTGGTGTTTGGTAATTGACCACTTAGGGAACCAATTCTGCCACCTGCGGGTGGAATGTATGGAAATGAGGCCTTCATCTCTAGTGGCTGAATGAAACACAGGTGAGTACAAAAAAAGGTAAATGTGTGCTGCTTCAGGAAAGTGATGAGTTGCCAATTATAAATCATCCAATTGAAAATCCTTTCCTGGGAACTATTGTAAGTTGGGGAGCCTCAAATTGGAGCTGGGTCAAGAGCAGGGGCAGTGTGCCACACCTAGATGGAGGTTATGGTTGTGCTGCACTGTGTACTGCAGCAACTTGCAGGGTTTAATAGCAGTGCACATAGTTTGTTGTGGCAAAATAGTGCTGTGGTTTGATTGTGACAGACCTCCAGGGGATTCAATTAGAGTAATATAGTGTGCTAAAAAACAGCTGTGACTTGACAATATGCAGATTAAAACAATGGAAAACCTAACAACACATGGCCAACAAACAGGAAATTGTTGCAACATGTAGAAAACAATCCAAAACCTGACAATATATGAACAAACTGGAAGTTGTGACAATATGAGGGTGGAGAAAGAGCAATTGCAACATAGCGTAGGCAATAGGGCCTGAGCCATAATTATGGCAGGTGGGTGTTTGATCAGTGAGCTCTGTAGCAAAATGTGGACATGATGTCATGCAACTGGACACGGTTAAATAGGAATGGTTTAAGCTATCAGCTCAGTAAATACTATCACTATTTTCAACTCCCCTATAAGCCTAACAAACATTAAGGGTTTAAGTTTGTAGACATACAAGCCCCAGGAATGAATGTCTTGTTTCTATCAGGGAAGAGATGCTGCGACACAGCCAGGATTGGAGTGTAGGGCAATCTCATAGTGCTAGCTGGAGAAGGGACAGTAATAAATCCACATACCATTGGGGGTGGGGGGACTAGCCATGACACTACACAGTTTTCACTGGCAAATCATTGTAGAACTGTATCTGTCCTGTATTTTCCTTCATTTCATGTGCTGCCTGCTGCAAATAATCTGCTCTCTGCTCCTCATAGCTCCCTCCTCCTCTGGCAGACCTCTTTCACAGCTGTTATAACTGTGCTTAATGAGAGCGGTGGCATAAATGTCTTTCCCTCAGTCCACCAATGGAAGCAACATTCCCATTGTATTAAGTCATACGACCCCCAGGTCCATAAAACTACATAAGGCAGAGGCTGTGATAGAGTGGAGAAATAAAACCGCATCAGGTACAGGCAGTGATAAAGTGGGTGGTGCGGGTCACCCCTTCACTGTCTTTCTTTGGTTGAACACAGCAGCCAGTATGGCAGAGCAACCACACAAATTAGGTCAGGGACCCATAACCCACTACAGGTGGGAATAAGATTCTAGCATGTCCCATTTCTTGGGCATAGATATAAATCCATCGCCAAGCAGAAAGAAATAGGTCGAAATGTTTTCTGATCCCTAAGATCCATTTCCATTTGTGGTAGTGGATTGGCCATGTCTGAATGAAGAAAGACTCTTAGACACATAGGCAGCAAAGGCCATAGATCTCAGCATATTAAGAAAGAGTGGTACTTGTGTCCAGGGCGCAGGGCAGCAGAACTAGGATGTAGGGTTGGAACATCAGGAACCTGCTATAAGTCAGACTGTGGGAATGGTTAGGCTGAAAGCCTGCCTGGTAGGAAACCTAAAATCACCAATTATTGTATAGCTACTATTTATTTTAATGTTTATATGCTTATAAATACTAAAATTAATGTTATGGCCCTGTAAGTAGGCTTAATTAAGGGCTACCATTCAGGGACACACACCTGCTGCACTGACGTAAGATAGACATTCTACCAATGACTGCAGGCAACCATTTTTTTTGGCAGCAAAACTACATATTAATTTTGCTTACATGCTGGGAGGAGTACAGCTATTGTTGTATGTTCTGGCTTTCCAGATATAAGCACTGCAGGTCTCATAGACCCAAATGCTGTGGTTTTATCTTGGTACCCCTCTCCTCCTGGCTATTCACAAAATATAGCCTGATCTTCTTGCTGCTGCAACCTGTTAATGTAATCATGCCTGGCTTTACTACCTGTCAAGAAGGGTGACAGCTGCCTAAACTGTACTTACATCGCTAATGATTGCCTCCTATCCTATTCCTATCCAGCCATGTCCATAAATTCCTTTTAAAAACATTTTGAAACACCTACCAGTTGCTGGGGGCATATGGGTTGGCCATTACTATACTAGAAGACCCTTCATGTATGATGATACCTATAATTGTGAAAGGCAGCAATTGGGAAGGTGGAAGAAACTGAACGTTTAACATTTTTACCTTAAAAGATAGATATGTATCTGGTGGAGTTGGATCATGGGAGCCGTTTAGTATTGCAGACTTTGAAAAGTTTGGTAACTTTTCAATGTTCTTTTTTTTTGGTAACATTACAATGTTCATATATATATATATA
>NW_017306649.1:216081-220739 GCF_000935625.1 Nanorana parkeri | reverse complement strand
ATATGTGTATGTATATATATATATATATAATGCAATTTGTAGAAAGGAACCTCGTGCCAATGGTGCCCTATTATGTTGATCTAAGTTTTATCATTTAAAACAATACAGCCTTTGAGCTTCTCATTACAATCAAATGATTATGAAATGATAAAAGTTCTTCTCTAATTATGTAAATTGAGTGCTGATTACAATGATTAGCGTACTGAAAAAAATATGATCGGTTGAAGTCTTTTCTTTTTTTAAACTTTTGAAATTATGGAGTAGTATATCTTCTCTGAAGCAAGGACAAGAAGATCAACTTCATTTGAATAAAAATGATTACAAAACTTGCAATGTCAACATAAATCTAGGAGTGCTATTAGTCAGCATTGCATTTTCATACATGTTCTGTTAAATGAGTAATTTTCTGAGTTTTAATTTGCTGGTTTAGAAAATTTGCTTACGCATGAAGCCAAAAGGGGACTGCTGTCCTATACTATAGTGTACTTACTCCATCTTGTATACAGTATATATTATACTGCATCAGAGACTATCTCCGGGAGCTTATATAAACTTGTCAGACTGTTTGGAGCTATGGATTTTGCTCTGCAGCAGCAAGAGCAGACACTAGAGTAAAAGTATAAATATAAAACCTTTACTGAAGTCTCCACAATAAAACTGAGGTTAAACTGAATGCACTTGAACACAAGAGAAAAATTACCAGACCATAGCAATGTACATACAACACTACATTTAAGTCACATGTAATGTGGGGTTCCATGTATCTAAAAATGATAGTTCATTATAGCACCTCACTTGAGGTGTAGGCTTATATCACAGCTTCAAATTATATTTCATGTGATCTAGGGCTTTCTGTGCCTTTTAAGTGTAGAAAACGAATGTCCTTATTGCAACTGTAACCTGATACAACCCTTTGTTGTCCCTTTGTGACCAAACTAATTACAATCGGAAGGCTTTTTTAAACAGCCTTTGACAAATGGGAGTTTTGTATCTATCTATATTTTTGCTTATTGGCTGCAATGATTCACTGGACACAGTTCTGACAGTATTGTTTTTTCAGATGATCACTCTCAATTGATAAATAATTCTGTTCAGCCACACTTGTGATTCACACACCTAAGCCATAGTACGTAACCAGGATATATGATATTACTTTTCATTTTTACATCTTTTCATCTTCTTGTGCAATGTGCCTGCTTATTGAACTCTTTTACGTGTTGACCTTCCAGTGATGTGTCCACTGCTCCACATTCTAAGCTGGATGCCACCAACTGACCTATCCACCTAGACTTCTATCTTTCGATCTTGTGTCACACCATGTTATTATTGTCATTGTACATTGCAAAACCTTGTTTTGCTTATTAGAGCTAGGAATCTTTTTAATGTCTCTATAAGATTTAAACTGAAACAAATTATGATTTTCAAATGCTTACATAACCAGGCTAAAGTGTTATTTTTACCCTAGAGGATTGTGATTGCTTAGTTCATGCAACCATTTTATCATATACTGTAACTTAAAGCAGGCCTTTACTCTTTTTTTGCTACTTTACCCAATATTGCTCCTTCGCCCCCCTTTATCACATTTGCAAATGGTTTTATTTTTACAATTATAGCTGTATCTTCCACTTTTTTCGCTTAAGCGAGAATAATGTAGCCCAATCTGCCTGCAGCCTCCTGGGATACTCATGTCATGCATCCTAAGAGGCTTTAGGACGCATGTGCTGTGTTGCATCATCAGCGGGTCCGCTGCAAAAACCAGGGGGGCATGATTAGGGGGCAGTCGGCCCCCTAATCATGTAAAAAGAGAAGATGGTGGTGTGGGACCCAGCTTGCGGTGGCAGAGTGGTTGATTACACCAGAAATTCCTGGATTCATTGGGCATGAAAATATTTTTTGAAGATAACTCACAAGGTAAGTGGAGAAAGAATTTAATTTTTTATTTTAAGCATCTAGTAATGGGCAAGGGAAGCTTTATTATTGAAATTCCCCTGAGCGTGATTGGATGGTTATGTTCACTTCAATGATCTTCACTTTACTTCACACTTTAGTACATCAAGTTCTAAAACATATGGTGACTGTATTAAAAACATTAAATACTCTTTTATAATTTCTGATATGCCATTCTCATTTAGTACAATTCATTGTTCTGAATATCTTCATAACTATATTAAACATGGAAAACAGAGCATAATGGGAGGAACTCCCCAAAAAACTGGAGCAGACAGAATCTGCAGCAGTTGTATTTGACCAGGACCAGGGCTGTAATAGTGCCTCCCCCCAGCCTGGTGTATCAGATGCAGGGCCTCTGGGGGGGCTTTTTTTACCTGGGAAAATAGGAATTGGAGCTCAATAGCAGTTTACAGCACATTAATCAACAATTAAATTTTACTAAGCTAGTACATAGTTCTGCCACTGACTCCAAGCTGTAAGGGGACTACAAATCACAGCAACATATTGTAGAGCAATGCAGAATAATACCACCAGCTATAGAGGACTTCAAATACTAGCAATACAATATACAGCAATGCAGAATACCATCAGCTCTAGAGGACAATAAATTCCAGCAATACATTATACAGCAATGCAGAATACTAACAGCTATAGAGGACTACATATCCCAGAAATACTATATAAAACAATGCGGAATACCATCAGCTTTAGAGGACTATAAGCAATACATTATACAGCAATGCAGCATAATAGTATATGAATTTGCTATATACTCTTTGCTGCCACTCTGTTCCAGGTTGCTGGCCTTATGTCTCGGGCACAGGGTCTCAGGAGGGGTGAAAAGCATCTCAGGAGGGGTGTGAAAGGTCTGAGAAGGGGTGCAAAAGGATTTAGGAAGAGTGCAGAGGGTTTCAGGAAGGGTGTGGAAGGTCTCAGGAGGGGTACGAAAGGTCTCAGGAGGGATGCAGAGTGTCTCAAGAGGTCTCAGGAGGGGTGCGAAAGGTCTCAGAAAGGGTGCAGAGGGTTTCAGGAGGGGTGTGGAAAGTCTCTGGAGGGGTGTGGAAGGTCTCAGGAGGGTTGCGAAAAGGTCTCAGGAGGGATGCAGAGTGTCTCAAGAGGTCTCAGGAGGGGTGCGAAAAGCTAATTGAATGCTAATTGATTCCTTGTATTGTTTTACAGGTGGGGACTCTTTAACTCAAAGAATCGAAAATAGTTTACTGAGTTAAAGAATCAAATGAGTCTACTAACTAAGTAAACTCATTCGATTATTTTAACTAGTAGATTCTTTCGATTCTTAGACTCAGCCGACTCATATGATTAGACTCTGTGTACTGTGACTCGGATATGATTGGTTGCAGGGATGGGCTGGGAGGGGTTTGCAGAAGCCTGGCTTTCACTCTAGGGTCATATTACAAGCTAGCCAGCTAGAGTCTCTGCTATACGTCACACACGTCACACGGAGCTGCTGCAAACGGATCAGCTCACTAAGCTGAATCGACTCCACCAGTTCACTGAATAGAATCGATTCAAAAGAACGATTCGTTCATGAACTGGACATCTCTAGTTGTAGACTAGATTTGAACACTGTCTGTCCTAACAAAGGGTTAAAGAATTAGAAGCTTGGCTTCTGAATTGTATGGTAAGAAAAGAGTTAACTTACACTGTCCCCACTTTGCTTGGGAATACTCCCTTTTAAATTATCCTGAGTAGCTTGCAGTCTTCCAAAGAGACATCTTAAAGGTAAGAAACTATATATATATATATATTAGAATGCATGCGTGTGAATTGGACCACATAACAAACATATAGTGGGGTTTTCCCAAATTTGACTGCACAAATAGCCAAGCCAAGGCTATTGTTTTTTTTTATTTCTTAACATTTTCTTTTTCCTCTTAAACCTATGCTGAGGCAAATTTGGAGGCGGACATTACTGATCTTTCTTTCTGAAAATGCTTGTTTTCTATCTGTCATGACCCGACCCTCTGGCTTCAGCACTTTCCCAGTCACGGACTCAGATTAATTATGTAGTTTTAAAATAGAAAAGAAATTGAGGACACCAAATCCTCAATTTCTTTTTCAGCAGCCATAGCACTCAGTGAATGGGAAGCACTCAGAAGGCTTCCCATTCATTCAGACACTGATAGTAAAATATTTATCAGCTGTTTCTGAATGGGGAGGAGCCTCTGTACTGAGTGTTTCTCCTCATAGAGAAATTCATGAATGAACAGGCTGTGATGTGAATCACAGCCTGTTCATTCATAACTGGGGACACACTATGTGTCCCCAGTTATTTACAAACACTGGAGTGATCAGATGATCGCTCCAGTGTTTGTCCTTCTCACATGATATCAATCAATATCAATGATATCAATCAATATCAATGATATTTACCGATCCCCCGCTCTGCCACGCACAGAGCCGCTGTCATCCTGAAACTGACAGGATGACAGCGGCTCCGATCTCCAACCCGCTCGGCCATCCTGACAGCTGCGGGCGCAGCTTCTCTCTCCCTCACCGCTCCGCCATCCTGACAGCAGGCAGCGCTCCCTCCTGCGCCCCCCTGCTTAGACGGACGGACGAGGGAGCGCTGTCATCAGGTCGGTGAACAGGAGAGAAGCCGCCCCAAGGAGGCTTCATTTCCACTCGCCCCCACGCAATTTTCACTCGCAAATTGCGAGGGGGCGAGTGGAAATTTTGAGCCCTGTATT
>NW_017306649.1:205245-215273 GCF_000935625.1 Nanorana parkeri | reverse complement strand
TTTATTATAATTTTTTATTTTTATTTTATGATTTATTTATTTTTTTTACTGTTGGGGGGGGGCTTCGGGGAAATATTAGGGGTCCAAACAGACCCCTGACATTTCCCTTTTAAAATAGAAAAGAAATTGAGGACACCAAATCCTCAATTTCTTTTTCAGCAGCCATAGCACTCAGTGAATGGGAAGCACTCAGAAGGCTTCCCATTCATTCAGACACTGATAGTAAAATATTTATCAGCTGTTTCTGAATGGGGAGGAGCCTCTGTACTGAGTGTTTCTCCTCATAGAGAAATTCATGAATGAACAGGCTGTGATGTGAATCACAGCCTGTTCATTCATAACTGGGGACACACTATGTGTCCCCAGTTATTTACAAACACTGGAGTGATCAGATGATCGCTCCAGTGTTTGTCCTTCTCACATGATATCAATCAATATCAATGATATCAATCAATATCAATGATATTTACCGATCCCCCGCTCTGCCACGCCCAGAGCCGCTGTCATCCTGAAACTGACAGGATGACAGCGGCTCCGATCTCCAACCCGCTCGGCCATCCTGACAGCTGCGGGCGCAGCTTCTCTCTCCCTCACCGCTCCGCCATCCTGACAGCAGGCAGCGCTCCCTCCTGCGCCCCCCTGCTTAGACGGACGGACGAGGGAGCACTGTCATCAGGTCGGTGAACAGGAGAGAAGCCGCCCCAAGGAGGCTTCATTTCCACTCGCCCCCACGCAATTTTCACTCCCAAATTGCGAGGGGGCGAGTGGAAATTTTGAGCCCTGGATTAGGACATTCTGTCAGGATCCAGAGCACCCCCAGGTGCCGTTGGAGCCAGGTCCTGCAGCTCGCCTGCGGGTGTCTCCAGCAGCCAGGAACTGCCAGGAACCAGACCACCACTGGGTGGTGCTGGAAACCTGCAGCTCCAGTACTCACCTGCGGGTGTGCCCAGGCTGTGAGTGATCATCCCATCACCTGGTGCTTCCTGGGAGGGTATTTAGGCCCTCTTTGCAGTCAGGAAGCTGGCTCAGTATTGCGTTGTCTGCACCTGACTGACTCCCATGTCCTGTGCCTTGGAACCTGAACCCTGCTACCTGAACCCTGCTACCTGAACCCTGCTACCTGAACCCTGCTTCCTAAACCCTGCTTCCTATCTGCAAACCTGTCACTGACCACTGTCAGGATCCAGAGCACCCCCAGGTGGCATTGGAGTCTGGTTCCTGGCAGTTCCTGGCTGCTGGAGACACCCACAGGCGAGCACAGGAACTGCAGGACCTGGCTCCAACGCCACCTGGGGGTGCTCTGGATCCTGACACATTCTGAGCTTAATGTGACTTTCCTGATCCTCATGCTTCTTCGGGGTCACTGTTTTAAAGTTTAAAGCCAGAGGCATTCAGGAAGTTAGCCTATGTACATTATGTAACATTTATGTAAAATTGTGCATGTTATTTTACAAATGGCTATGTTTAATGGGGTCTAATTCTGTTGTTACACAAGAGTCACACAGCTTTCACCCAATATTCACACATATTTCTGATTAGATTTCATTTGAAAAAAATTGTGAATTCTGGCTGAAATGTGTGTAAATCTTGTGTGAAAACATAGATATATAGATCCCTTGGTATTATAAAGGGACTCCTTTGGCTTTTTGACTGCGTTTATTGGTAATATTGTGAAAATGGTACTTGAAATGTGAAGGACTAGTACATAGACAATGCAAACATCAAATTATAATTGTGCTCTGTATATTTACTACATTAAGCAGGGCATGCAGTCAAAACATATATTTAATTGTGTAAAGTGCTAATGAAACATATTATATATCTCTAGAGCATTACACTTCCGTATGATGTTAACAACACTTTAGTTCAGTAACAAGTAATTAGGAAAACTGGCACCATCATATTGGATTTCTTTTTACTTCTCTCTAATTACCAATTTCTTCAGACAATTTTCAATGCGCTCTTTGTTTAAATACTTTTCTAGTTCTTGCATAGTAAAGAAAAGGGACAGATTAATGGGCTGCATTGTATCTAAGTGGCAGACGTATGTTAAACATTCGATATAGACATTGAATTTGAATGTAGCAATCCCTTGATAGATTTAATATGGTTTATTAGGTCACAATCGCACTGTCCACTTGAATGCATTTTTTACAGAGGCCTTCTCAGAAGTATTTTTGGAAGAACATGAGGTAATAAAACCGCCTGAAAGACATTTTTAATTGGCAAAGTCAGAATTCATAAATAGAGGGAATAAGAAAGTGCTTGTTATTCTATACATGAAAGATTTTCCTATTTAGACAAAGATGACTGGACAGCTAAATTTAAACACTTCACATTGAGATCAGTTTAGTGTCTGCTTGGGCTGTTCTATGTATAAACACTCATTTCTTTTCCATGCCACTGATGCCTGAATCATAATCAGTTGGAAGGCAACGTGTACATCGAGACTGTATAAGGCATGAAGTAAACTACAATCCAAAAGAATATCAAGAAGTGTTCGCAATGCTTGAATGTATACTGTAAGGGGCTTATTTATACATTAGAAAATGATCAGTTTGGCAACTGTTTCTCATTGAGATGAAATACCCATCTACATACAACTGTTTCTCATTGCAAGGTACTTGGCACAAGATTCACCATGTTTTTACAGCTCATTCACAAACTAGATTTGCCAGTGTTGCCACCAGATTGAATCTTTTTCACTGTCCCAACATATGGATTCCCCTTTTATTAAAGGATAGCTTCACTTTTAGTGAAGTTAAATATTATGAATGAATAATTTTGGAGTACTGGTACTTCTTCAAGCAAACATCATCTGTAGGTAATTCAAGTACACTGACACGTTGTTATTGTTACTTGCCCACTTGCTTCTGTCTTTTACCCAACTATCTAAACTATGACCAGAAAGCAGAGCCACATCACCAAGGGTTTGAGAAAGTGTTATGATAAATGTCATACAACCACACTTAGATGTCTGCTAGTGTGTCAGCCAATAAACACATGAACATTACTATAGCCTTTAAAGCAAAGTAAAAATCAATTGATCTGGCCCACGGGTAAAGATTAGTTTACCTAACATACATCAAACATATATTATATCACACATTTTTAGCTTCAGGAACTCCAGCAAATGGTGGGGGTACTGAAGCTAAATTGAAAGAGTCAAATATCTAAAAGCTCTGTTCTACCCAAGCTCTCAAATGTATTTTTCCTTGCCATATTAAACAATCTGTAAAGCCTATTGTTAAAATTTCACACAAGCTTTCACAAATTAAACTAATTTAAAATGAATTGTTCATACTTTTTAAATCTTCAGCTTTCAATAAAAATAATGCCTGGTGATCCTGCTATTAATGGCCTAGTGCAGGCACATCCTGTTAAGTGTGATAGCACTCTGTAGCTAGGCACCTCCTATAGTGCGGTCCTAACTCTAAACTAGGAGAGTCTCCATCTTGGAGCACATGGGGGCAGAAGATATCAAATTGGGTGCAGGTTTGTCAGGAGGAAGTCCGACCTCCCTTAAAGGCACAGGAACACACAAGGGATCCCACACACAAGGGATCCCCCACATCCCAATGGCAGCTGAGAACCTGTTTAAAGCCCATTTCATGTGCACCTTACTGTATAGTTGGTGACAAATTGTTGAGTGCGATTGTCATTTGTTTTGCTTGACTGATTTGGTGCAGTGATGCATGGGGGTTCTCAGCTGCCATTGGGATGTGCGGGATCCCTTGTGTGTTCCTGTGCCTTTAAGGGAGGTCGGGCTTCCTCCTGACAAACCTGCACTCAATTTGAAATCTTCTGCCCCATGTGCTCCAAGATGGAGACTCTCATAGTTTAGAGTTAGGACCGCACTATAAGAGGTGCCTTGGCGCGGCTATGCGGCTTTCACATTTTCTGCAGAAGACGTGTATCTAAACCTCTGTTATTAACCTTAGTGGTGAGACAAGTTTTTTTACATGCTGACTTGTGAGTGTGCCATGATACCTTTCTACTGTTTACTGTTTAAAGCCCATTTCGTGTGCACCTTACTGTATAATTGGTGACAAATTGTTGAGTGCGTTTGTCATTTGTTTTGCTTAGCACTCTGTACCTGTCTCTCAGTTATGCTCCTGCATTGCCACTGTGTCATACAAACTTCTGATAGAAACTAGAAGTGGCCACTTCAACACACATAGCATAGGCATGGTCCACTGTTGTCTCCAGTGTACCATGCAGTCACTGCTACACTAAATGCATTTAAACACAATGTGGCTGAAAAAACTGGCTGCAGGAGAACATCAGCACTAAAATGCCACAATTAATCAAAATTCACTGTTCATAATTGTTCAATAGGATTCAAATCTGGGCTCATAGAAGGCCACTTTGGAATAGTCAAAGTTTTTGTTCTTAGGGTTCTTGGTGCTTTTTACTGTGTGTTTTGGATCATTATCCTGTTGGGAGATTCATAACCTGGGACTAATACGGAGCTTTCTGAGACTTGGCAGTATTTTTCGCTCTAAAATTCCTTGTCTCTTATGAGATTTTATTGTGCTCTGCACAGACTGGAGGCCCCCAATGCCAGACACAGCAAAGCAGCCCCAAAACATAACCAAGCCTCCTCCATGTTTCATTGTAGGTACAGTGTTTTTTTCTTTGAAAGCTTAATTTTTTCATCTGTGAACACAGAGCCGACGTGGCTTACCAAAATACTCCAGTTTTGTCTTAGTTGTCCAAAGAAAATTCTCCATTGTAGCTAGTCAGTATGCAATTAACAATTTCCAGTCTCACTTTTTTAGGTTTTTCTTTCAACAGTGGAGTCTTCCTTTAAGTCCACTGTTGCTCAACAAATTACAGGTGGCTGGAGAAACACTGATATACCTTGACCTTGGAGTTCAGCTTGTATATCTTTGGAATAGCCCGTACAGCACCCCTTCGGTTCTACTGAACCGAAGGGGTCCTGGGGCCGAAGCTAGCCGAAGGATCGGCCGAAGCTACGGCCAGATCCTTCGGCAGCTTCGTGAATAGACCCCTATCATTCTGTTCAATCTAGAGTTTAGTTTCCTTTTGCAGCTACATCCACGGAGAATGGCTAAACTCTCATTGACCTTAAATTTCTTAGCAGTCATATGAACATCAAGCTGCTTGGAGATGGTCAAATAGCCTTCACCTTTGACATTCTGGTCTATAATTTGCTTTCTGATCTCCTCAGACAGCTCTCTTCTTTGCTCTCTCTGGTCCATGTTCAGTGTGTTGCACAAAGTGATACCAAAGGTGGCTACGTTTCTCAATTTAAATAGGCTGACTGAATTATTATAAGTTATAACATTTCTATATTTGTGCTTTGTAATGTTTATGTGAATAAATCCTTTACACAGGATTATTTTGTATTTAGTATGAATTTGTTTTGGTGATACTAATCATTAAAATACTCAAACATTATGTAGCATCCAAGGAGATAATGAGATTTGTCGGAAGTGCATGTAAACCCTTACAATGATTTTCTTTAGTCTGTTAACCCCTTCCCTACTGATGACGGAATTATCCTGTCACCTTTGTTCAGTTAGTTAAAAACGGTGATGGGATAATTCCATCAGGAACCAGCAGCTCATTGAGTTACTGCTGTTGATGGGTCCCTCGGGGTCTGAGGCAGACCCTGAACAGCAGATTAGGTAGTCACAGTTCTGAGAGAGCTGATCGCTGTGATTGCAGAGCCATGACAGTGACATAGCTGGCAGCTGCTCGTTGTGTTTACAAACTGATACAAAGTATCTCTGAGCAGAATACTGTATTCTCCTTAGAGATGCTAAGTTTTAAAGCCCCTATAAATAAAAAAAAGAATCCCTTAATGCCCCCAGTTAAAATCTGCTGGGCACTGCCATGGAGAAAATTCAACAAAGTAAAACTTTTTTTTAAATACCATACAACAAGAAGAGGGTGCATGAATGCGGCTTTCAGGGCAACATGGGAAAAGCCCCAAACCTATTTTCTAAAAATAGAAATTAGAGTGGCCAAACATATTTCTGAGCCCTAAGCACAGGAAAAGATTTCAAACCTTGAGGCTTAGTGCAGGATTGATCATGCAGCAAACTTTTTTGCATCTGATCTAAAGGTGTGGAATCAATTATATGACACCTTTGCAGTGCCTGAAAACAGGAATAGGCAACAAACATTGAGATGCAATGCAGGATTTACGCTGAAGTAAATATTAGAAATTTTGTAGCTGAGGTTGGACTGCAGAAACTGTTTGAAACCTTTACCGTGTCAGAACACTAAAACCCCAATTACTGGCCATTCTAATCCTGTTCACCACAGTTAAAAGGTCAAGCAGGGCATTATGGGTCCTATGGTCCATCATAGATTAATCCCTGAGTGGTGAAATGTGTTAGATGGAGGAACACTAATAAAGATTGTCTCTGGTGTTATCTACGGTGTGCGGTACTTTCTCTTTGACTTGTGGAACATGGGGTATAGTTGTTATAGTTGCTAGGAACTGCTGCTAGATCTGGCTCCATCCGCTGTACTTTTTTTCCCATTCATTTTTAATAAATGAGATAGAATAAAGAAACCCTACCTAACACTGACAATGGTTAGGTGCTGAAAATGAACTGTTCTGGTCTCTCCACTAATAATATTAGGCTGACAGAAGGCCTATGAAGTGAAGATACTCACTTTCATGGGCCTGTATTTAAGTTAGCATCTGGGAAGGCATCAACTGTATCTCCATAGTAGAGGAGCTAAAGGTTTCCTAAGCTGCTAATACACTGAGTGGCCAGATTATTGTGGCCACTCCATTATTGACCACCCCATCAGTACTTCGTTGGGCCACGAGATGACTCAACGAGATGACTTCGTTGGGCCGCCTTGTGTCTCCACGAGATGTTGGAAGGTGATGCGAGGAATCTGACACTGCACTGTTGCCCTTCTGTTGTCTTGTGCCAGTCTTGCCCCTCTCCGTTCTGCCCTAACATTGACTAGTCGCTGACGGCCACAATTCACACGTTCAGACCCAGATTTTCGGCTGACAGTCCAGTCTTTAAACACTTTAACAACAGCTGCTCTTGAACATTTATCGAATTCTGCTGTTTTGCTGATACTCGCTCCATGGCTCCGAGCGCCAACAATCATCCCACATTCAAAGGCTGTTAAATCGCGTTGTTTACCCATATCTTCATAAAAAAATGACTTCTAGAGTCGTGGTAAACAACCTGCTTCCCTATTTATAATGGTCTGGCCCTCTAGCAACTTCAGCGCGAAATTATAGCTAATTATAACTAATTTGCCTAAAAACGTCAGGTGGTCATAATAATCTGGCCACTCAGTGTTGATTGTAGAGGACAGTTGATCATTCATCGACCATCAGTACAAGCTCTCAAAAAAGCATTGAATAGTGCTCTATTAAGATAATTAGCTACACTGGATCATTGCCTCTATGGAGAGGAGAGGGGGTGGGATGGAACAGGTAGTGGGAGATATTCCTATCTTATCAGAGGGGAAACAATCAGGTAGATTTTTTTTACTTGATCAATTTTCTCTTCCCTTCAACACTCAATGGGTAGCCAATTGTAGAACACCAACAGGCATAAGATTTTGATCCTGTCCAGTCTAAAAGGGTCTGATGAGTCAACTGCCATATTTATGAGTACTCTTGTAAGCCTAAAAAAGCCAGAGAACATTCTCCTTGAATAGTGCATGATTACAAATGCAGCCTAATTAATGTCTGGAATATTTTCTTTTTAATCTTTGAATGTCAGTTGATTTATTTTCAAGATTTTTTTGTTTATTGTTGACTAATGAATGATATTTTCCTTGTACGGATGTGTACATACAAGACGTGTTTAGTAAGAAATATACTTATTAGCAAGAAATGTTTAGCAATATTGCTGAACCCATTCAGAAAAGCATTTACCATGTACAAAAAGAAATAAGAAAGGTTATCAGAAACTCGAGTCTGAAAAGTACTGCTTGGTGTTTGTTCAGAAGACTTCCTCTTGTTAAATATACAGTTGGAAATGTTCCCAGATGACACATCTGTCCTTCAATTAACATCTCTAAAGATGAGATGAAACAAGAAGATGTAGACTCCAAATAAGACAGATATTATCTCTCTCATTCTTCTTTGTACATCTGCTGCGCTTCCAAAGCCCTTACACATGTTTCTGCTTTTGCTTCACTACTATGCTGATGCAACGTACAGCTTTATCTGTAAATTATAATCTGCAAGTGCAGACAGAAAATGTGTAAAACATGTTAGCCTCTCTAAAAATTAAGGCACACAATTCATATTTAAATGTACCAGATAAGATAAATGTTATTTGTTCATACTAATGGGCTTTGGATTTTTAAAGATATGCATTTTATTCAGAAAAACCTGCTATGAAAGAGTGATATTGCAAAATAAAACGTATTATTAGCAATACCTACAGAACAATCATAATTTTGCAATTTTCAAAGCATCAAAAACTACACATGACCTACTCTTAAATACGTTTTTGAATGCAATTTGAGCAAAATGTGTTTGGCAATACACAACATAATCTATGCACAATACTTCAACAAGTGTCACTGCTGTGCACATATCAAGGCAGTTGGTTGGCATCAAGGTTGGGCATCAAGCAGTTTGCTTTGGATCAGTCTTAACTGTCTCTTCTTTTTCATGCTGCTACTCTGTCTCTCTTTGCTGGGGTTTTCTGTGGTGTTTTTTTTTCCCCTTTTATTTGGCTTCCCTTCTTGGGCTCCTTGCATTGCATTCTCCTCTTCAAAGTTCAGATATTTTAATCAACTTTCCATGTATGTCTTCAGGTATCCTGTGCACCTGCAGGGCTCCTTTTTTTAATCATAATAATTTTTTAATCATAATTTGATTCGCTCTTAAGTATTTTATATAGTTTGTTTTACTCTTGTGCGCAACATTTAATATTTCTCAGTTTGATATTTATTGTTTATCTTGCTTTTCCTATCCCCTTGTTTAAGCTCCACCTCTATAACCTGTCCAGAATCTATTATATGGGCCATAAATGTCTGTGGGTACCCATTTACTAGTGCACTTGTATATCATATACTGGAAAGGTGACTGTTATTGGTGAAGGGCAGTGAAACAGTAGTTATAGAGCTTGAGTTACTGCCTGTACCTTTCAGGTAGAAACAAATGTAGAAGCCTACATCTACCAATAGTAACTATCAAGTGCTGGCTTTCTTTCATCCTGTCTACCTTCCAACCTTAGCCCTAAACCATCAATGACCACAGGCAGTGGTGTATCTAGGTGCATGGCACATATGGCACATGCCCTGAGCACCACCTGAAGGGGGTGTGCCACTGCCTGAGTCACTGAAGGTTTGCTGACCCACAAAGACAGGAGAAACTTTAGACTCACTATTCACTATTCACTGTCACTATTCAACTCCCTGGCTGCTGCAGGTTAGTTGTTAGGACTTCCTGGTGTCCTAGCAATCAATCACCAGCAGCCAGGAAGCTGAATGGAAGAGAATATAGTAACTCATTGTAATGTGCAACCAATCAGAACTCTTGATACTGCAGCCAACTGGGATGTTCTGATCAGGGCTGTCTTTAATACTGATTGGACCCTGGGCAAACATTTTCTTAACCACCTCCGGGCCGGCCGTAGTAAAAAAACGGCCGGCCCGAGCTCTCTAGATCTGAGCGGGCGTCTTTAGACGTCCGCTCAGACACGCCCCCCAGCGCGCGCCGCTCGGCGCGCGCGAAATTGCCGTTTTTTAAAAACAGGCAGCGATGCCTGATACCATACAAGCCATCCGCCGGCTTTAGAGACGGTGGATCGCGTGTATGGGGTGCCGATCGGTGTCTCCATAAAGAGAACCTTAAAGTTACACATAAAAAAGAATAAAAAACAAAAAACATTTTTAAAGTCTCCACCCATACATACACGCATGCAAACATGCGTCAGGGGCGCATACGTGCAAAAAAGACGATTGCGCCCATTACGCCGCACATGTTACATATCGCCGCGAACGTCCGAGTGAGAGCAATAAGTCTAGGGCCATCAATCACTGATAACACTAAACTG
>NW_017306649.1:186698-205041 GCF_000935625.1 Nanorana parkeri | reverse complement strand
TAAAATTCATTTCAGTACAGCGCTGCATGACGGAATAAACGTCAGTCAAAGTACCGCAGCGCTGAATACTGAAAAATGGCCTGGCCAGGAAGGGGGTCTAAACACCTGGTCTTGAAGTGGTTAACACCCCCACATACCCCCCCCCTGCAAAATTTCTCTCACCTCCCCAACATCCCCACCAAAAAACAATAGCTTCACAGCAATACAATGCATATTAAAAGGTGTTTCAAATAAAAGTAAATATTATAAAAAAATTATAATTATGTACACACTCAGAAAAATATATTAATTAATATTACTAAACCAATTTATTTTATTTCCTTCCACAGCATTTATTCCTATTTATTATTCTTAATACACACCCACAATAAACAGAAAAATTAAATCTATATTAATACCACTAAACCAATGTATGTATTTTATATATTTTTTTAAATTATTAGCCCAGCAGTAAATTAATTTATATATTTATTTACATTAATTAATGTACAATTATTTGCCCCTCCTTTGCCCTGGTGGTGTAGTGGGTAGACCAGGAGGGTAATGATTTAAATATTACTGCCTGGCCTGCCAGTGCCATAAAGTGCCCAGCTCTCACCTGCCTCAGTCTTGTGCCAGCCTCTGCCTCAGTCAGAGCTTTCCGGATGTCACGTCTGACACTCATAGACGTGTGTGAGGCACCCGGAAAGAGCGGCCCTATCGCCACAGGACGTCCACCTGTGAGCTTGCGTGAGACGTAACATGTCACGCTATGCGGGAAGGGGAGGAGCCACACGGAAATGTAGTACAGACTGTACTATGCGCTGGTGTCGATTGCATAGAAAAATACGTTATGGCAGTGCCCTATGCCATAACGTATTTTTACTATGCGATCGACAAGTTTCTGTGGGCTCAAGAGGCAGCTGCTTTGGGCCCCACAACAATGACTGGGCCGGGGCAACTGCCCCTTTTACCCCGCATTAAAGACGGCCCTGGTTCTGATACTGTCATGTACTGTTTGCAATTCCAAAATTTCTGATTGGTTACACATCACTTAGAACATTCTCTGAACTGTGGGAGAGCTGTGCACGATGATTGGCCACAACATGGAGGCAGAGACTGGAATGCAAAAGTGACTCTTCTCACTGGCATCCAGCACAGCCAGCAAGGAGATAGATTCATAGAGGTGAGGAGAAGCACTAAAGGAGGTTGGCTGGAATACAAATAACAGGGAGGGGGAGGGAGACCGATGAGACGAGGCAGGTATGGGTGAGTGAGGGAAGGGGGAAAAGGAGAAAGTGACTGAAAAATTAAAAGAAAAACATAACAGTAACATAAGGATAACGAGAGAAACAGAAAATGAATTCTACCTGTCCATGTGTGCATAGCATTCCTTCTAGCTCCATATTTCTCTCTCATGCCCATATTGCATGGGGCCAACCACAGGGCTGCTCGTGTGTGTGTGCTTGGACAGTGCCAATGTGCTAGATTTAGCCAGTTTCCACTGTTTCATTTTTGTTAGAACTTTATTGAAAGGGCATAAGTGACAAATTGATTAAGTTCTATGGGCTCACTGGGGTGCAATGTGGCTGCTCCGCATCTCACTGCAGAGTGCTTGAAGGAAGTACTGGCCAACACACTTTTTTTAACAGCTCACCACCCATGACAAGGCAAATTGCTTTGGCTTACCTTCAGGCTGCGTTGGAAAACACAGCCAGCTCAGCCTGAATGCAAATGGTGTAAATCAGCCCTGAGTATGGATGCTGCAAACTTTGGAAACTGTAATTATTACACCCATAACTTTCTTAACTCTGGGAACTGTAAAAATTAGCCTTTGCAGTGGGTCTACCCCCGTAATGCAGGGTGTTACATGCTCATTTTGGTCTAGGGGGCTAAAATGAAGAAAAGATACTCACCCGATCATCATCTGGCTGCTAGACTGGTCCCCACAGCCTTTTCTCCTCCGGGTTCCAGCAGTCTGAGGACCAGCAGCTGCATTAGACATGTGGACGCTGAGGAACATACAGCAGCTGGAGTGAAGGGAAAAGAGGTGGGCACTGACCATCGCAGGTCCAAGGATCAGATACGTTTATTTTCTTCTTTTCATGCCCTAGACCAAAAGTACTTAGGACTTGGATGTGAATGGTGTCTTGGGATGCTGATACAAGGGGGGACTGTGGAGACTCTGCTGTAAGGAGGGACTCTGAGGATTCTAAAGTAAGGGGAGACTCTGATGCAAGTTTGGCTTGCATTTTTGAGTTGATATTATGGTAAAGTTATCTAAAATATGGGTGTCAGTTGTTGGAAAGGGGCTCAATTTCACTGCTTGCCATAAGCGCTATTTTCTGTAGATATGGCTCTGACCACAAGCATCAGCAATGTCTCTCCGTTTTTTGCAAAGGTCAATAATTGTCATTTGGCTGGACTTTGCAGAGCAGCTACTGAATTCAACAAGCCATCTATTACCTAGTAATAACAGTAGTTTCTGACGAACTGCAGGCAGGTCTAACCATCATTTGTGCATTGCAGGGTTGAGTATGACAAAGGATTCTGAATCTTTGCTTTGGGCAACAATATTTTATATGACTAGACTGTGAGGATTGCAATACAAACCATTTATAAGCACAGCCAAAGCACGTTGTCTTCCAAGTCATATGCAATTGACTGATGCAATTACCATGTTGGACCTGCTGATAATCACTTAAGCTGTGTTAAGGTTTCACCAAAGTTTGGCTTGCAGAAGAGTATTGAAGCCGTAGGTCATGAACAAGCCAGGATTTTGAACAAGAGAATCAAAATCCACTTTATTAGCCAAGTATGTGTAGTCATACAAGGAATTTGTATTTGGTTGGGTATTTTTGGCAAAGTGAATTTTCCTCACATTCACTAAGCTAAAGTAAAAGTCCCTTGTAAAATGCACAACTTATTTACCTTTAGTAAATCAACCCCATTATGTTTAGAGTTGCATTCTGAGAGATCTGAAGAAGCCACACTTTCTCTGAGAAAAAAATACATTTTAGGGCATTTTTACCAAAAATCTATTTTTTTTTATCTTAGCTAAGAGAAACTGCAAACATTATGGTACATTCTGAACTGGCAAAAACTCTTTTCTTGATCTTGTAAGTACAGCACAGTCTTCCCATTCACAATCTAATCTTCAAAATTGCACAGGAGTGGAATTAAATCTTGCAAATGTGTGTACACAATACTAAAGGTGGCCATACACTGTACAACCATCGCAAGACCTTAGTCTTGCAATGGTTGTAAAGTGATTAAAGAAACATACAATCTGCCCATCTTGGACAGGCAGATCGTACTCTCGATCATCGCAAGCCCGCCCCTGTGGGGCGGGCTTCCGATGACCGCAATGCTGAACGGGCAGTGTGCGCGTGCGCACACCGGCCCGTTCGGCATTTGTCTCCCGCGGACTGTTCAAACCAGTTGAAAATTGTACGATTCTCGGCTGGTTTTCTAGCATGCTCCTTAGACAAAAGACGTGCAACCGTACAGTAGAAACGGTTGCACGTCTTCGTTCACACTGCTCGATTCTCGTACGATCGCAGGATTTCCAGCGATTCTCGTAGGAGAATCGAGCAGTGTATGGGCACCTTTAGACCGTTCAAAGTGTTCCCTATACACACACACGTCTATCCCCACTTGAGGAATCACAACGTCATGAGTGTTGATTCTCTTTGACAATAATATATATTTGTTTGTGATCTATGGTTTCCTTCTCTTTTTTGAGGGGCCCGGGAGGTTGTAGTTGATATATGTTTGAAGTCATAACACCTTGATCAAGTGCAATTGATGCAGATGTCTCTGTGGAATTTTCTTTACGTTTTTAACCTTGGAATAAATGAAATATTAAGATTTGACAAATGTATGTTTTTGGTGCCAAAAAACCCTTTACATTTTTTGTGTGAGCACTTGTTTTTAAATAAAGTATCATGATGGCATGTCACAATGCTGGGGATCTTTCAAATTGGGTTTTAGTGGATCACAAACATTCCCAGTGTAAGAGAAAAAAGTGCAAAGCTGTGGCTACTTTTTGTTTATCTGAGAACTTTCACAATCAATTTTATACAAGCAACTCAGCAGCAGGATTGCATCTTTTTCCCCACACAAGCGCTATCATTTTGAGTTCATTTGTTACTTCTATTTTAATTTTGTTTTCCAGTAAAGACCAATGCAGATCGGTGAGTGTTCTATCTAATTATTTGGCTACAATTTCTTTCTTTAGAGTGCCCATTCTGAATAAGTGTATCCTTGACAACAGGAGCTTGTTCCAAAAAAACCTAGCATTATCTTTACAATTATACATAATTGCAATTAGCCTTCACTTACCTTGTCTTTTCCTAAAGTCACGTTGCTTTGACATTCTTCAGTAATACTTCTTGCAATCAGTCTCCTTACCAATGATTCCCTTTTTATGTACACTTCACATTGTCACTTTGAAAGGTATGAGCAATGATTTGTAAAAACCCACGCAGCGACAAGAGAGGATTTGCTATTAAATCTTTTATAATTGTTAAATAAAGTTATAGTTGAGATCATTTTTATAATAAAATGATTACAGTACCTTTCTCTACCTTCCATTAATTAAATTAATATTCAGTACTGTGCCTTTTTAAATGAACTGGGTAATGTCAAACAGTACAACATTATACAGTACATTTTTTCCTTGAAAGGGTATCCAAAAAATAATTACCCTACCTGCTCATTGCCAGCAGCTTCAGGTTCACAGAGCTGTTTTTTCCTGAACATTCGTGTAGTGGAGTGCACTCCCTGTGCCTTTCATATATCAATCAGTAGCTGGAGGGAGGAGCAGTGGAATGGCTTGCCTCTGAGACCATAAGCTTTAACACATGCGTCCATGTATCCAGGCGGGTGCGCTCATGCATAGATGGCTCCTTGGGTCCCTGTAACAGGATTGAGCCACCCGAAGGCATCATCATGAGAGGGAACATTCTTCACATCAGGATTTGAAAGAGGACACATTGGTAAAATAGAAATGGACATGCAAGCAACTTAATGCTGGGGGTCTACATCACTATGTATATTTTTTAGTTAAAGTTTATTATCACTTTAATGAAGTGACACACTCTTTAGAACTGTATTTAGATTCACATGTCGAAAGCTAAATCTATATGTATTTTCAACTTGTAAATATATGCTCATTGCTCACAGAATCTATTTTTGGTGAATTAACAGTTGCAAACTGTGTAAAAGTCATTCTTTATTTAAACATTTTCAGAGTTCAGAATCAGATAGTGCTATTAAAGTGAAAACAAAAGAGAAAGTATACAAAGAAAATTAATTACTTATGATGACATGATTAAAAGTTATTTGTAGGCACAGTGCTGTAGAAAGGGTTAGGCAGTGGGGGCAATCTGTCTTAGGGGGTGATTTACTAACCTAAACACATGCACGCACTAGGTGAGTGTGATTTTTACACAGCAAAACGTATTTATCAGCCAAAAAGTCTCTAAAAGCATATTTCCACTAATGCCATATATGGAAAAATCATGCACATGATGCATATATAATGCTGCTTCACAGTTTAGACAAAAATGGTTAGCTCATGCATTTACATTCCTGCATTCATCAACGCAAGCAACACAATGTAGAGCTAATTTACACAACATCACCTTGCAATTCAGGCAGGGCTTTGCACAACACACCTGCTGGGTGTGTACACACTACAAAGGTGTTTAGATTCCACCCATAGATCATGCTGGGAGGGAACACACTACAGAGGTGTATACTTGTTCGTGGCGTGTTTATAAGGTTAGTAAATCAACCCCTTAGTGTCAGGAAGCCAGAGCCAGGATTCTTTCATCACCCTTTGCGCATGCGCATGGTGCAGCTAATAGAGTTGTATCAGGTGCAGCGTCTCTGCGTAAACGTGTGCGTCACGCTGCATTCACGCGCACGTGCGCGCGCTGATGTGTTGTTTAAGTTTTTGGCGCCCTCTGGGCTACATAAGGCTGTGACTAACAAACCTCCTTTGCTGTCAGATCGTCAGCTTCCCTGTGTTCCTGTATCCTGCTCCTGAAGTGTTCCTGTTGGCTTTGACCTTTCTGCTTCTCTCCAGTGATTGACCCTCGGCTTGTTCCAGACCATCCTCCTGCCTCATCCTCTGTACCACGCTGCCTGCACGTTGATGACCTCGGCCTGTCCTGACTACCCTGCTATTCTTGTCTGCTGCTCCTGCTCATTGGATTCAGCTACTACTGGCACTCCTGCCCCTCTGTGCCCCGGTGCTCCTGTACCCATTCAGGAGCCCCAAGACTAGAGGAGTGAGAGAGGCCGCCCTCGACATCTCAGACTCCCCTAAGGTACGTGACACTTAGACAATAAGAGGAAAATTTAAAGCCAAATTCCAGCTTTAAAAATGTATTTTTAAATTTAAACTCCAGCTTATAAATATTATTTAATACTTACATTGGTAGTTTAGCACTATGTAAGTATATATAAATAAGGTAACACCCTGTACTAGGCACTGCGTAATTAGAGATGTGGTGATATCACCACCCATCGTCCAATGAGAGAATGTCTAGTATTCATTGAGAAAAATATTGCTGCCATACTGAATGAGCATCCCAGTGTGTTTAACAGCACAGAGGAATCTGCTCAGCACAGTAGCTGTTCCTGGACCCAAAAGCACTGTAATACACTGTAGGAGCTGCAGCTACTACACTGCATTACACAATCTCCATGGTCCTGCTAGGGAACATTTATATATATACTTACATTGTGCCAACAGCAACAATGTAAGTATATATACATGTTTTTATTTAATATCTCTTTATTTTATTTGTAACATTCTCCAGTTTACATCATGATTCTATAAACACATTATACATAAACATTCATATACATCATCACCGTAACTTCATCATATCTTAATCAAACACAATGTTCCTCTCCTATATTTATACACATTTCTTTTAGCCTCCTTCTCTTTAAAACCACTATCCTCACTCACACTATCTCCCCCCTCCCTAGCCCAAAAGAAGGGGGGGGGAAACACCATACATATAGGGCTTGTGTATTTGAACTTTAAGTCTAGGTCTTTATTAACTATATATAAGCTTGTATCTCTGATGAACTTGAGAAGTCTCTCCATGGCCTCAAGCTGGGTGAGTCTATTATGTGGGCGTGCCATAAGTTCCTCTATTCGCATTATGTTATTTAGTTCGCTAATCCACTCCCGTATCTGAAGAGCATTGGGTGACCTCCAATGCTGAGGTATTATTGCCCTGGCTGCTTCCAGTATGGGACAAGTATACATACATTTTTTAAAGCTGGAGTGACATATAGCTCTGGGTGTGGAATGTGCCTACCGCAACTAATTGGGCATGGATGGGTTTTGTCAGTTAGTTTTGAACGGGATTAGGGGAACTAGGTTGAACTGGGTTTGCACCAAGCCTAAACTCATCACTAATCATCATTACCATGTGCTGGCAATTTCTAAACATTGCCAGTCATTTTATCAGGGACATAGTTAGATTCTGGCACTTGGGGGATGTGTCCTAGGTCTCCTCTTCAGTGGCATGGGTGTCAAAGCACTCAACAAATGTGCAGGCAGTCCTGGAGAGACTGATCACCCATCTGAAGGTGCTTGCATAGCTCTGGTGCACTAATTTTCTGTTTAGCTCAGCTCTTACCAACCACTCATTAGACATTTGCACTGCCAAAAAATTTGTTTTGTTTAATTTTAAATTCGGATTTGTGTTATTTCGTTTTTCGGGATTCGTTTGCATTTCGGAAACGGAAATTTGGATTCGTTTGCATTCGTTATATCTGTAATTCGGAATTCAGATACATCCGAATGTCCGAATTTTCGAAAATTAGTCGAATTTCGATTCGGAACGAAACGAATCGCACATGTCTACCACTCATTAAGGGGAGTCCTTCACCACAATTAGCAATATGTTTCACAAAATAGTTGCAGACAGTATGTGGCTACTATTTGACTAATGTTTAGCTAAAAAGCTCACAATAAATATAAAATATATGTGCGCAGAGTTTAACAAATGTAATGTTTTCAAGACGATTGTGCTTTAAAGCTGTACACATACGGGTTTATTGGATATATGTTTGCTAATGACCAAAAATGTTAACTATTAAATGTGCATTTCACAGACTATGTGTTTAACCCTTTTGCTGCCAAGTCCTCCAAAATGCTTTCATCCTCATCTGGCCACACCAGTTTTGCAATTTTCCCCATTGTGTTGATCTTCTTTTGCTGCATTGCTAACGTTTGTAAAAGACCCCCCAAACCATATATATTCTGAAAGTACAGGCCCGGTAGAATAAAAAGATGGTGCTATTAATTTTGTAGGTCCTGCCATAATTGCACAAATGTTTATTAAATCAACCTGAACATTATCATAATACACAATTCAGTTGATAAAAGCACACTAAAATCGGTATCAGTGCACAAAAAATACTTTTCTGACTTAAACTGTATGGAGTATTTGTTAATAAATAACAAATAGTTGTAAATTTTAAATTGCGCCTTTTTGCGAAATGGTAAAAAAAGAAGCACTGCAAAACTGTAAATAAGTGACTTACAGCATGTTAAAAATAATTGGCGCGCTATGCTGGTGTATGCGTTGTGATAAAATGATACAGGCATATTTAATTGCAACCCAGCATGGCTGTCTTTGACTTCTGGCCTCCAGCACCAGCCCGGTCTATGCATTTCCATCATACACACCATACATTTTCATACACTACACTACCCACTCCATACTTTTTTAACGCTTCCATTGGTTGTTATCTTATCCCCTTTACGTGCTATTTTACATGCTATTTATTATATGCTATTCATTATATGCCATTTTTTATATGCCATTTTCTCATATGCCATTTTTATATATTTTTATATGTGTTTTATATGCTGTTTTTATGTGTTTCCATCTAATTACTATCATTGTATATTATGAATGGAGTGTTACTCCACTTTTATTCATTCTTATAGTGTCGTTGCTATTTTCCAATGGCTCCTTGTATAGGAGTCTCTTAGCCCACTATTGCTAAATTATAGCGTATAGTTATGGGTATGTTATGCCTCTCGTATTACATCTTTGTATTCATTCTGATATATTACACCTTATATATTGTCCATGTGATATGTGTTGTGGACTGATGACAGTCTCCTGTTCCCCCTGCGAATGCACACTGAATTGACAGTCGTCTGTAGTCTCTTGAGAGCTACATGCAGCAAGCATCCCGTGTATATAGCCTTCGGTTTCACACAACATCGATTGGCCGTGAGTCAGGTGTTGGCTCTGCTTGCCGATTATAACACCGCCTATTTCATGCGGACGCCCTATCAGCTCTCACCATTTGGGCCAATCACGTCTCAGCCCTTCCTTTTTCAGCCTCAGCAGGAAGGTGACTGTCATTACGTCCTGACGAAGGGGGCGTGCCCCGGAAACGTGTTGACACCACAGCGAGCCTCACACAGGACGTTCTATATGGACACTTGTTCTGCTCCAGTTCTCATTGTCCTGTTGCTCGTTTTCACATCTTTATTGTGAGTACATGTCTGTACAATTTTTGATATTGGATTAAAACATTCTGCACTAGGATAGCCGCCCCTCTCTCTGTTTCTTTCTAGATGTTCCAGTTCCCTTGACTGCTGTGGGGCTGCATCTTGCATTTATGCTCAGCATTTCTCCTGGTGTGGGGGACACGGATTGCCTTTGGCGCTTCTCTACAACAAAAAAGAGGATCACAGATATTTACTGATCCCCTGCTCTGTCACACACAGAGCCGCTGTCATCCTGAAACTGACAGGATGACAGCATCTTTCCTCTCCTTCCACTCGGCCATCCTAGATTACAAGCGGGTCCCCCCCCATTCGCCACCGGCTGCAGCCATCTATTTCTCCTCGGATCCCCATGCCTCAGCCCATACAGGCGGGGGAGAGCAGCGGGGATCCGAGGAGAAGCATGGAGCGGCCCCAGGCAGGGGGGAGATGACAGATGACACTGATGACAGATGACAGGTACTGCTGAACAGAGGAGCTGACACTGAGAGAGAAAGTTCTCTCTCAGGTCCGCTCCTCTGCTCAGTGGACGGGTACAATAGTCAACTTGCTATTGACTATTGCAATTTGAAATAGCCAATAGCAGGCTGGCTATTGCTCTCCATTGTTTACATTCTGCTGCCGACCATGGAATCTAGCTGCTCACCGACGGGCAGAAAGATGGAAACAAAGAACATTTTTAGTGTGCAGTAAGAAACGGGTAATTTTTTAGTGTGCATCAAGCTACTGGCAAAAAAAAATGAAGGACATATTATGTCCTCTATTTTTTTGGGTGGATGCTTGAGAGTTCTGGTTGCTTGAATACCGGATAATGGGGAGTTTACTATAGTATGCCACACACAGCACATATAGTATTTCTATGATTTTTTTAATAAACTACATTGACTAAACCACATCCCTTTTAGCTTCGAGGGAGCCCAGTAAAATACATTTTGATTAAAAAAATCTTCACTTTTCAAATTACCTTGAACAGCCCAGCAGCTCAATTGCATATGGGCAAAGGTCTAGAAAGTAGTCCATCTTTGAAATCCAAAAGTCAAGGTTCATAATCTAAGATTATATAGTTTAGGCAATGTGTATAACTGCTGCCAGCAGACAGGTCTCAGTGTTGCATATTAAAGAATGACTTAAAGGCCTCCTTACCACTGCTGTTCCTCATTTTTCTGATCAGATAATCCAAGTCATGATCATGAAAGGGGATCCTGGCACACTCCTGAAAGGAGATTAAGAGGTTTCTGTGCAGCATCTCTTTCGAATGTTTCATATATTTTTTTCCTCCCTCTGTGATGCCAGAATGAGCATTGGCATTTTTGCCATGTTACATTGATTTAAAAGGTGTCCAACCAATAACATTACTACTTGATGGCCCATTTCCTGGGGTCATTGAGCAGGCCCTGCAGCATGAATGAGCCAATCCACCACAAATTTTAGGTGGCAGAAGGACCCGGGTGTTACTAAGGACAATAGTGTTATCAACTATCTCCCTCCATCTACCTACAACTCCCAGTGATTGGGAGGGGTGAATTTCACCTCTGGAATGTCTGTCCCATGTCCTCTTACTCACCCCAACCCTCCTTCTCATGTTCCTCCTGTGCCTGATGCTGCCTCACAGGGATGAAGTCAAGATAAAGGTGGCAACACCAGGAAGTCCCCTGCATCCTCCTGCTGCTGTGTTCCAGTGTCCAGTCTATTACACCATGCGTGTAGCTGCGGCTACGTGCATGTGGGTGGCAACTTTTGTTCCCCATGGTTCCTGTGTGTTGTGAAGTAGCCACCGCACCAAGCTGGCTCCCATGATGGACTACAATCTCACATTTAGTTTACTAATCTGTATTGAGATTGAAGTCAATCACGGGAGTGAGCTTGGAGTGGTGGCTACTTTACAACACACACCGGGACCATGGGGAACAAAAGTAGCCACCCTCCAGAAGGGAAGACAGTGCCAGCACAAATTCAGAGATGATTTGAGGATTTACAGCTGAGTGATATACAAATAACATACATTTTTGTTAATAGTTAAGGTACTTAGATTCATTTTTAAGGTTTAACTCCTAAGTTTAGCATCACTTTAAAACTGGCCACATGTAAAATCTGACTGTACAATCTTGATACAAGCTTACTTATATCAATCTACAACTATATAGTCGGAGAGTCTTCCTAACAAATTATTACATTTATACACAATTAGGTAGATCCATTTGCTAGGTACTTCCATTACAATGTGTGTGGCCAGCATTAGTCAGGCATACCATGTAATATTCACATGCAACAAACACATTTCAACACAAGACTTGTGGCAGCATGTGGCAAACTGGGACCACACTGAAGCACCTTGAATTATATATTTGTTTGTACTATAATCTTAGCCAACATTCTGTTCCCCACACACTGAGTAACAAGACATATGAGTATAGAGCAGAAAGTCAGTGCGTCTAACATGCTATTGGAACACTTGCCAGACAGTGTTTTATAGATGTTCTGAAGCCAAATCACAAATAGGCATACACAGCAAGCTGTTACTGGTCTGCTCACCCACCTAGAGATAACAGCTTACATTTAGTTATTTAAATATGTTTTCAGTCTAATGATACAGACACCACTGTCACTGTGTGTAGGTTACAGTTTCACCACTGCTTTTTTTTCTTTTTATGTATCTTGAAATGCACTAAGACTGTACTGAACTGGAATGCTGAACTTCAGTCTTTCCTTCCGTTTTGCAGTTTTACAGGTTTCTCGCCTATACTTAACATGCCTACTCTTAGAAAATGAAGCAAATCAGATAGAGCCGGCTTCATTAATTGGCTGGAGGACTTCCAAAGTCATCTACCTCATTGTTCCTGGCCTACCTATTTTATGCATTGGTTCTCAATTTTATCAAACATGGATCCTCAGCATCACACGTGGACGTTACCTAGGGCAGCTGCATGCCCACTTCTCCAGAATTACATCTACTCTCAAGGCATTGTGATCTTTGCTTATCTAATCCCAAGAGTCAGCTCATGGCTTCCATTAGGGTAGAGGCTCTAGAGAAGGGTGCTGAGGCAGAGTGCTGTGATGTTTTCAGGAAGCTACGCACAGCACTTGCTGGCTCCTCCCACCAGCTATGATCTGCCTCCATTACATAGAGAAGCACAGAGCGCTAGAGATGAGAGATGACAACACTAAGTGATCTATTCACAAAGCTAGCCAAAGGATCAGCAGTAGCTGATGGCAGGCTGCATTTTTTCGCAGCACACTGAATGCCACTGCAGGTCACCACATAGCGACCCTGAAGAATAAAATGGTTTCAGTTTTTTTATGTTACATAGTACTATTTATCAAACCCAAATTTTCAGAAAAAATGTATTCAAATTAACTTTAAAGCATACAAACAGAACACACAATTTTTTGATAAAATATAAAAGATGAGGTTGCACCAAGTGAATATATAATAAACACACCTTGAGATCAATTAAATATATCAACAAAATAGAGGCTTTAACCCTTTCGCTGCCACCTACATAAGGCTTACGGCGGAACACAACCGCTTTCAGGTGGCCACATCAATAAGCCTTACGTCGGTGGCTTTGACCCTTCTGCTATAAGCTCGTGGTCGATTTAGCGACCATGAACTTATATCAGAACGGTACCCCCAACGATCCCCTGTAAAAAATAGCTGTCATCAGAAGCTGACCAGCCGCTGATGAAAGCTATTAACAAAAAATCTGCCCCAACTGACACTGCTGCCGGCCGAAACCAGCATCTGACAGCTTCTCCTCTCTGGAGCCACTCCATGCTTCTACTCGAATCCCTGCTGCTTACCCCCGCCTGTATGGGCTGAGGCAGTGAGGATCCAAGGAGAAAATGTCAGCTGAAGTTATTTATGTTACTTTGTTATTTATAAAGCACTGAGTATGTATGTAGCATTTTACATATTGTACATGCACATCAGTCCCTGCCCTCCATGAGCTTACAGTCTAAGGTTCCTAACTCAAATGCATACATACACTAAGGCCACTTTAGACAGGAGCCAATTAACCTACCAGTTTATATTTGGAGTGTGGAAGGAAACCCATGCAAGCACAGGGAGAACATGCAAACTTCTTTCAGGTAGAGCTCTGAACCAAGAACCCCAGTGCTGAAAGGCAGACATGCTAATCACTAAGCCACTGTGCTATTACTAGAAATGTGTGATTAATTTCATTCTGAATGGAAATACGGACATTCAGATGCATCCAATTTTTTTAATGAAAGAAATAACAAATCTAAACATATACAAATTTTCCGATAAGGCAAATTTTGGATTCATCCAAATTTTTTTCAGACTTTCATTCAGAATCAACTTGTGCTGTTAAATGTAAAAAAAAAAAAAAAAACAGCGTGGAGAGCCCTCCCCAATTCATACCAGACCATGTAGGTGGAGGAATTTGATGGGGTACCCCAGCGCTAAAAGAAACCTAAAAACCCCACAATGTTACTGTTTATTTGGTGAATGAGCAGGGATAACAACTACCCCTTACTCATTCAAGAGGGGGGCGGCATCTGGGTGCCTTCTTTATAAAAGGGGGCACCGAGATTCAGGTAAGCCCTCTGCCCACAGATCCCCACAACCACTGGGCCAGGGTTGTGGGGAAGAGGCACTGCTTGGATTAATGGTATAGTAGGGGTTTTAGGAGGGACCCCCACACATTTTTTTTATTGGTTGTGTGCACTGTCATAAGTTAAAAAGAAAACTATCACTTTTTTTCTAATATCATTTTGCTTTAATGAACATTAGTTTGTAATTATCTAACACATACCAAATTAGCGAAAATTTCGGGTTCAGACGTAACCGAATAACAAAACAAATTGACTTTCAGATCCGAATGCCAAAAAATGAAATAACAAAAGATCTGGAAAAAAACAACAACTTTTTTTTTTTGCCGTGCACATGTCTAGCTATTACTAGCTTAGTGTGAATATTCAAATTAATATGACATTTAACAGAAACACATTTCGACATAAATAAGATGCACTAATCAATATGTACTTTGTGCAACCAATCTATAACTCCAATCAAGTTCCTTATGAAAGTAACATCAATATTTCATTATGTCTCAGATGGGGAATAATAATTCCAAACGCCATAATCAAAGATATTAGTCATGAAGGGCAATCAGTCCCGTGTCTGTTGTATTGACACAGCAATGATGTTCTCTTACACATCCTCTGAAGGATCATGCAATACATGTAATATCAATGTTAATGCTAGTGGGATAAAGTAAAAATATATCTTACATACATATTTGTGCACGTTTTCAACAATTGGTAATCTTTATGAAATGAACATGACTATAATGTTCATAAAAGAAATCATTTAGAACATTTATGGTGTATGTTGGTGTCTAGAAATTATTTTAAGACAATATCATAAGTCAGTGAACTTAAACAATAAGGGACATATTCATTCCATACATTGTTGTGTTTTCAATACAACTAGCACATTGTAATAGATGCATATGTTCTTAAGCATATATATTTCAAAGACATGTTACTGTATATAAATTACACAGCACAGACACATTGCTTATTACTAGCTGAGTCACTGAACATTTCATTTCCATCCCTTAGTTTCAATTATTTTACATACAAATAACTTTCAAGCAGACAACACTCATATCATACTTTTATGACAAATGTAACAGATAATTCAGTATGTACTCATGCCAGTATGCAGGAAAATGTGTAAATACTGTAAAACATGGAAACACATTTGAAATACATAAATGGAATACATATATTGGAGTTGTTAAGCCTGCAAAAAGCTTTCTATTATTGTGTCTAATTTGTCTCTGCTGCAGTTAAAGTAGACCTTTACCCCCTTTCACAACAAATCACTTCAGCATGCAGCTCTGCACACTACTATAAAATCATCTTGCATTTATTAGGTAAACAAACTTATTTTTCATGAACTTATTGTTTTTCCACTTCTTGGTCCTCTTGGGCATGAGTGATGTAAGCACCATAGTGGTTTACATGCTCTGCCCGTAGTGTATCAAGTATGATGAATGTAGCATTCATTTGGGCACCAAAATGCTTGAGGAGACACATGATTCTTCACCACAAAGCTTGGTTGGACATTGATGATAGCATTTGGAAGCAAAAGGCCTTCCTCCTCCTCGCTCCTCCATTTTAAGCTCTCCCTGACTCCACAAGCTTCTCTATCTAAATCTACTGCAACATCTTCATGTGAAAGGGATGGAAGTCTGACAATGGGTTTGATAGGCTTACCTTATGGCACATCATGCGGGCAAGAGGGTCAGCATGGGGTCATGCAGAGTAGGGCTAAATGTAGCTTTAAACATCTTCAAAGTGGTGCAAGCTCCATTTTATATCTTCAGCAGCATCTTTGACCAGGCAAAGAAGAAGCAAAAATTGTTGCCCAATGATCCCCATGCTCAAAGTCTCAATGGCAGCTTAGCAAAATTGCTGGCTGTACAGCAGCTCCAATTCCAACTGGTAGAGTTTGTCCCCTTTTGTGACTATGTGGCCTGTGCTGCACTACAGGGGAAGAACCCACCATGTTTTGCCCAGAATGCCATCCCTGTCCTTCAATAACATGTGGAAGCTATTGTCTCCATGCCGTTGGATCATGCAGTCAGTGCCAGGATCCACATGACCACAGAACCATGGTCCAGCAAGCATTGGCAGGTATGTTACACCTAATTTATGGCACACTGGGTAAATTTGTGGCTGTGAAGGATGCAGGACAGAGAACACTTCTGGAGCTGGTGGCAATGCCCCATGTTTTGTACCTTGGTGATAGTGATAGTCACCTCAGTCACTTCTACCCCTCCTTCTCAATGGCTTCATCTGATGACTCCACAGAGCCACCAGTCCTCCCCACGTGACCAAAAGCCTATGCAACAGCCCAAACAAAATGCTGAAATGCTGTTTTGCAGCTGGTATGCTTGTTGGACAGGAGCCGCAATGGGCCAGAGATTCTGGCAGCTCTTCAGGGGTAGGCTGACCTCATGCCATCTTGTGCATGGCAAGGTCATTTGTAACAAGGTCACCAAACTGATGCCAGCTCTATGGCAGGGAATGTTCACACAAGTGCCTTACCTGGCACAGATCCTAAACCTGGTGGTCCAGTGGTTTCTAGATAGTTATCCTTGCTTGCAGGATGTCCTGTGGCAGGCCAAAAGAATGTGTGGCTATTTTGGGTAGTTATACCCAGTGAGTGCTCATCAAATGGAAACACAGCGGCAACACAAGTTGCCTTGCTACTGCTCGATGTATAATATACCCACACGCTGGAACTAAACATTGCCATGCTGCAGTGGCTTCACCTGCAACAGTGGGCTTTCAATGAGTATTGACCATGGTCAATTGAGTGGGCTCAATTGACCATGACAGTGGCTCTTGCTCTGTGGACAACTCTAAAATTTTGGATTTCTCCTTATTTCTTTCTAAGATGACAATGTTTACCAAAACAAACAGAAAAAAAGTTTTTCATGGAGATACACTTAAAGTAAATTTACTACACTATCTTCTGAAGGTTTTGCACAAAGATCAACATCATGAAAAAGTGGACATTAAACAATACTAGTTCATTCTAATATGTGTACAACTGCTATGTCTATCTGCTGAAAAATATCACTATGTTTTGTACTTACAAAAGCAAATGTTTCAATTATGACTTCAAAAGAAATTATAACATTGATGCAGTTGATGATGTGGTGTATAACTGAAAACCAAGGTTTCCAAGTTTCAAAGACTAAAATGTTATAAAGCTAAATGACTAAAGCACTAACAAATAACCATGATCACAATAAAGGTAAAGTTAACAAAAGGTTTAGCATACAATGGATATACAGTATGTTCCAAATAATAAACATTATCGGCCTGGCACAAAAAAATATGTTATTTGTACATATCAATTGATTTTGCATGAGAATATTCAGTAGGTTTAAGCTACACCTACTTAAATAATGACATGCTTTGCTTAAGGGTAAATAGCAATGGATTTCATCATAATTACTATAAAGCATTCTGATGCTCACGGGCAAGGTTGTGTGCATCAAATGTATTGAAAGAGAAAAGACAGAGATGAAAAAGTCTCAGCTGGATGCAATTCTAAATTGTATGTGTCTCTATAATTTTCTACTTGTGGGAAAAATACTTCTAGAAAAGCCTTGGAGCAAGCTACTTTAAAGGGCATCACATTCAACCTTGCAAACAAAATAGACTTAGAATGAAGGCTAAAATGTATAATCTTTGCTACTACCAAAACATTCATTTTCCTTCTGGTTTTAAGTTGCAGAAGTGGCTTTGTGAGTAAATACATAGCATTCAGAGCACTCTCACTTTAGATTTGACAAAAGAGACAAAATATAATATTGGGGCATAAGAATTTTTCATAAGTTGTCAAGTGGATGAAAACATGCTGGCTTTATCACTTGTAAGCATACTTTTGGATTAGTTTTTCTTATTCCAAATATTTGATTTGTGCTTTTCTTCATGCTGCTCTCTTTTTCAGGTTATATGAACAGTAATGTCAGGACTATTTACAACAAACCTGATGTATTTGTAAGTGGTGCTACATGTGTTATCCAGCAATCTGGTTGAAACAAAAAAATAGATTTGAACACAATAGATTTGTATTGCATTTATAGATTTTTTAAAGGGTTTTATCTTTAAGTCTATCTAAACGTTATACATGTCAAAGCACAGAATATTCAGGCATTCCCCCAACTGAACTGTCCCTCGTTTGATAGAATGGTTCCTCTTTTGGAACCCAATCTTTCTGTCTCTTTCCTCCTCAGCTGTCCATCTTTTTGG
>NW_017306649.1:180283-186685 GCF_000935625.1 Nanorana parkeri | reverse complement strand
CTAAAGTGCTGCATACTAGTTCCGTTGCATTGATGCAGAAAATATCCAATATTTGATGTGTTGGAAGTCAATTGATTTCAATGCGCTGCCTTAACTAAACACATGTGGCATAACACACGCTAAAGTGGAACTCCAGGAATGTAAAAATGTAACCCTTGCAGTGGGGCTACCCTTGCACTGCAAGGGTTAAATGCTCATTTTGGTCTAGGGGCTCAAATAAAAGAAATATGATCACCGGATACTCGATCCCATCTGGCTGCTAGACTGGTCCCCGTAGCCTCTCCACCCCTGGGCTACGGAGGTCTGAGCCCAGATGACATCATGTCTACTGCAGTTAATTCACCTGCCTTAGACGTGAGGATGCCAAAGGACATACCACAGCTAGAGCGGAGGGTGAGAGAGGTGAGCAGTCACTGAAGCAGGACCGGGGATCAGGTGAGTATATCTTCTGTATTCTAACCCCTAGAGAAAAATGAAAAATGAACTCTTGCAGTGTGGTGGTAGCCCCACTGCAAGGGTTAACTTTTTACTTTGGAACTGAAGTTCTTCTTAAATAGACATGTATAAGCATTAGCGCAGCACAGAAATGTAAATGTAAATTGGACCTAACTTATTTCCAGAGTAAATGGCCATTCATAAAAGAGTTACATGCCCTTAGCTGCCCCTCTGACTCACCAAGTTCGGGGGGATAAATGCTAGCTTTGTGAATGGAATGCAGTGTTTAATCCCATCTCATGATACCACATAAGAATCAGGCATTGTGAGTGGAAACGTACCTGATTTTGGGTCAGAACAAAAGCTATACAGCTGAGTTACAGGAGGAATAAAGAATAACTCAAGGCAAACCTTTTAACCCTTGCAGTGGGGCTATCCCTTCACTGCAAGCGTTAAGTGCTGGTTTCGATCTAGGCGCAAAAATAAGTTGTTCACACCCAAACTTCACAGCCTCCTGCCTCTCCTCCTCCTCTGCTGCAGTGATGGAATGTACCTTAGTATTCTCACATCCTATACACAGTGTATTGGATGTGATGACTCAAGGATCCTTAGAGCTGACCAAGAGGATTAACTTTGTTATTTTTGAACCTAGCCCAAAGCAAGCTCTTAACCCTTACAGTGTGCAGGTAGCCCCTTTGCAAGGGTTAAGAAAATGTAGTCTAGAGCTCTTCTTTAATGATTTGTAAGGACAAGAAAGCTTGTGCTTGAAGTTGTTTGTAACCCCTGATGTATAGCTCAAATGATTTGGATGCCAGTGGGGTGAGTAGGAAGCCGGGGCACTTACACGTGCATGACTATGGTGTTCTGGATAGAATTACAACCTAAAATGCATTCACTGCAGTCTTGAAAGGACTGGTTATATACATTGCATATGGAGAATAATAAGCACCTGACTAAAGAGAATTATATATATTTGCTGACATTGCTATAATGATGTGGCTCTGTGTACATACTGAGGTGCTATAAAATTAGATGTATCAGCCATTTCTAGCTAAGGATATATGTGGGTTGCAGGAGAAGTTTAGGAGAGACATTGTTGCAATGTTACTCATAAAAATGTTATCCAGCTTTTAATATGTGCGCGGAAATGTGTTAGTTTGGTGTTATTGTTGATATATAATATCCTTGTTGATATAATGAACTCAATGGCATGGACTATCTTTATCCAACTTAGGCATGTTTTCAAGGAAATATGTCAGCCATGTTCGGACATCTTGTAACTAGTATTTTTGCTTTAAGTAGAAGAACGTATTTTTCATTATATCAAGCCAGAAGGTAATCCTTGTACTGTGCAGAGACATACACTTTTAGCTAGCTTCCTAGGTAGTATGCCTGACTCAACAAATGTTTAACCGTTCATAGTTACTGAAACGGCATAGATTTTGTAATAATGTTATATTATGTTTCAACACACAATCACTGGTACTTATTATCTGTTACAACTTAATTATCGATTACGCCACAGGATCATTCAATCCCTGAGTGTGAGCAAAATATAGAAACTTGCAAAGAAACTAAGGGGCCCGGTTAGGGTCCACATAACAGACTGCATTTTATGAATGAGTTGTAAAATGCAGGTGCAGTGTGGAGTAAACATTGTGGTGGATAATGACATTCATTCCTTAGTATAAATAGGTCCTATAGTTCACATACTGTGAGGGATCCTAAGAAACAAAAAAATTAAATGACCCAAAGTCCCTCACACGTCACATCAGAAATATGTTAAGAGTAAACTTGATGGCTACAAAAAGTAAAACTGCAACTTTCAAGGTGCTCAGTGGAGGTTTGCACTCCATGTTTTGAAATATTGGAGGTTTGCACTCCATGGGTTAAAATGGTTTTCATAATTCCATAGCTAACTTAATCTGGCAATCTAATTATACAAATAGGTGTGTAACAAAAATGTATGTTCTCTAGAATAGCCTTTCTCAACCAAGGTGCTGTGGCACCCCGGGGTGCCTCAAATTTTTACATAATCATGCTTGTAATGAGAAGAGTGCTTCTGATGTGAATGGGGGGCTCCTGATATGAAAAATGGGGACTGTAATGTGAAGAGGGGCTCCTAGTGTATGAGGTCCCCCTAAAAAGAAAGTGGGTTCTTGATCTAAATGGGGAATTCTGATGTAAAAGGGGGGAGCTCTGATGTGAAGCAATATATAAACCCCACTTTTTTGATTTTTAGCTTGGGGTTCCCCCTTACAATCAATATCTGGCTCCTTATCTTGGATAAGGGTCTGGTATGGATTTTGGACGGACCACATGTCATTTTTTATAGTTATGGTTTTTACATTTTAGACTGGGGTGCCCCTAGATTTTGCATACTTTTAATGAACTGACTGAAAAAAGGTTAAGAAATGCTGCCCTAAAATATATTTGTTCAGAATAGTGTTTGTTAGTGTGTTGTTTCTCTATGCAAGGAGACAAACAACGGTTTTGTTTTTCTCTACAGCTATTTCCAGAACAAGATATTTGACTAATGATATTCAGTGTCACAGTGGCTTGGACTAGCACTAAAATCTGTTCTTGCATTAAGTTTATTATATTCAACTGAACAATCCAAGCTGAAAGTGAGAAAGTATATTAAAGTGAATTACAAGGTTGACAGATGGCAATTAGGAGCAGTGAAAGCATCTGCTGTCATTGTGCATTACTATAACACAAAGCAGCAAAATACAAGCTCAGAAGGGATCATACAAATATGTTGGAAGATAGTAGCTAGATAATATACAGGTAAATACAAATACAATTTAGTAAAATTTGCTTTATTTAAAAGAATCATTAATTTCATTTTAAAATACTGCTAGTATGTCCCCTTGAAACCTATCTTGATATTATCTCCCCAAAATCTCCAGCACAGCAAATGTCAGACCAGCTGTGGGAGGGAATGTGCTGTGGATTAATCAGAATATAATGCATTTCACAATTTCATTCACAGGGCTCACTCACACCATTACAGTAATGCACATTACATGCATTGTGATGTGGTGACAATCCATTCTTAATGGGACTCCAGTGCACTGTGCTGTATGTGCCAGTGTGTTGTGCTGCCAGAAATGGTAAATGCACCTTTTTTTGTGCTTTTTGCTACATTTTGCAGCCTGTTTGAAAAAATTGGCTGTCTTAATACAAAATATGGTAATGCACATTACATGCACAGGCATTGATTCTGTGATGCAATGACATTGATTCTGAATGGCACCCCAACACACCTTGCTGACTGACATGTGTTGTAGCACAGCACATGACAACACACTCACCTGCAACACATTGCTAGGATGGTAAATTCACATTTGTTTTGAAGCATTAGGCAGCCAGTGCAAATGAATGGGATGCCTTAACGCAACTCACATTAACTATCATGCGCTAACACAACACAGTTCTGTCTAGGGGCCTAAAGGGGGGTGGGATGCTTAAGCAGCTTACAGGCATGGGTGACCAAAACAGTGTGATGATCCTCATGCATAGTCCAATGAGTAACATGGAAATGGGAGAGTGACAAAAAGATTGCAAGTAGTTTTCTTTTTTAACCGTACTTATTATCTTCAAATCCTCTTCCTTATTACTAATTGTATGCTGCAATACTATCAACGTGAAACCACCATCAAACTTTACTTATACCACACTTGCACTGCACTATACTGTGATAGTTTTATCAAGTGCAAACATTCCACAAAATATATCCACACACTTAACTATGCACTACAAATCAATCAATGAAACAATTAAACTAAACTTAATCCGTGTATATATGTGATCATTAGCACCACCGTGACCCTTCACACATATGGTATATTATTAGGTCATTTTCAAATAAATGTATGAAGCAGCTTATATTAAAAAAAACCTCTTTACATACTTACATCATACAGTATGTGATTGGAAACAATACAATTAGTCCACTATTCGTGAATCAAGCATCACATAAATCGCTATCAAGGTGTCTAAAGTCCTATACTGTATATGCATTAAAAATATGATTCCACACCGCTGTGTCTCAGATCCCAATCGATGTGTCTCATATCCAAAAAACTGCACTCACCAAACATATATGGCCACCTTATTACAAATGAGCCTAATGTGCTTTATCATCCAGATCTTCTCAGTACTTCTCTCCACTTCTAATCTCAAGCTCCCAAGGTAATATGCACTTAAATCAACTTATCTTTGTTTCTCCACTTTTGATCCCGTTTACACTCCATCCAAACTCAGAAATTATTATTAATGCCTCCCATTTTGTAGTATTTACCACTAGACTTTACTAAAATGCATGAAAAAATACTTGCAAACACCACTACGTTTTACAGTCTCCTTCAGTATCACTCACAGCAGTCACTAGGTGTCGAGGAACATTTGTATGCTCCACGCACTCAACGCATTTCCTCATTCACAGACTTTTTTTCAAAGCCTTGCGTGCATGCAAGAGGTGGTGGTGTTTGTAAGTGTTTATGTCTTTTAATAAAGTCTGGTGGTAAATACTAAAAAATTGTAATATCTTATTATGTTCTGTGCATTTAGGAATGCATCTACATCTTCTTTAAACAGTTACCTGAGCTAGCTAAAACTAGCGCCTGAGGGAGTCTATTCCACATTTTCACAGCTTCTATTGGGTTCCTCCCACAGTCACAGGAAGGGGGGCATCTCTCACATAAAAAAGTAAAATCCTGTGTCTATGGCACCCCACAGAAACACGGTGCTGAACAATACATAGTATGTTAAATTTACCACACTTCTACTCCTGCCTCTGAGTCAGAGTTGCCCAGTTTGGTTGTACAGCCTGGAACACCTCCTACCATAGCTTTTTCTTCTCCATCCTGTCAATTGTATTGCTTGCAGTAGTTGTTCCATAGGCCTGGCCTCCCATGCAAAAGAGCAATAAGTGTCTCATTTGAGACATCAGGGGCCATTATATACACCTTTCCTCAAAGCTAAACAACAACCTCGGGATCCTCAAGTACCTACAGCTATGTTTTCAGGATCTTTTCCAGTAAAAACAGTTGTGGTGTGAATTTGATCCAGTGTCACAGATTAATTTATCTGTGCAAGTCTAACGAAATTCCCAACATTTTACTTGGTGGGGATACTTGAGAACAGCAGCTGAGAACACTACCAAAATGTAAATGAATAACAAACAACAAAACAAGGAAGTAATGTTTGTTTTTCATACATTTTCTGCAGTGAAAATTATTATAGGATAGTGCTGTAATAATTTGATCTAGGGAACTGGTGCAACTGCTCTTGTGAGGTCAGGAAGAATCCCCTTAATCACTTCCACCCTGGAAGATCAAAATTGACCATAGTGTTTGCGCTTCTCTGAACAAAGGCTGTCGAAATTTGCCTGTGACTGTAAATGAAAAACTAAAATTGAAATTGAAATAAAATAGTAAAAAAAGAATATGAGTGGCGTTTTATAGGACTGCACGCTCATGATGGTTACATGGAAGGAAAAACAGGGGAGAAAAGAGGAAACTCTCTGCTCCCAACCTCCTACACATGGTGTGTAGAAGGATAGCTGGGGAGGAATGAATTTCAAGCATGTGCAGACAGAGTGGCAACACAGTAGACTGTGTATCTGCCACACAAGGGTTGCCACTCTAAAGAAGGGTCTCTGATGGACTGGCAGTGGACTGGACTGGATGTACTCCAGTATAATTATCCAGTGAATGGAGTGGATAGTTATAGACTGAGACTAGATTTGTGATAGAAAACAGCACATGTGGTGACATATGGAGTTAGGATTCAATTTAATGTTTTGGGTTTACTGTTCACACAAATGCAACATAACTTTCAAAATTCCTACTAAATATAAAAGATAAAACTGTATCAAGTTAATAATAAATATTTGTAAAAATGAAATTGTGCATTTTTGCAAAGCATACGGCACAGACAGAGGCACTATGCTGGTCCCGG
>NW_017306649.1:106749-179853 GCF_000935625.1 Nanorana parkeri | reverse complement strand
GTGGGGGGAGGGGGACAAGGGATCGCTTGTATGTTAACAGGCATCGGTGCCTGTTTTTAAATTGACGGTGGTTCCCACTCGCATGCCCCAGAGTGGGCGTGGCTGAGCGGACGTCTAAAGACGCCCGCTCAGATCTAGAGAGCTCCTGGTCGGCCATTTTGTTTCAAAGGGTCGGCCGGGAGGTAGTTAAAGTCGAACTCCAGGCTAAAAAAATGTTTACTCTTACAGTCGGGCTACGTCCACACTGCATGGGTTAAGTGCTCCTTTTTGTCTAGGTGCTAAAAAAAGTTATACTTACCCAATCCTCTGAGACCGGTCCCTGGAGCCTCTCTCCCCCTTCATTGCAGTAATCTAAGGATCCTTGAGTCATCACATTCTATACAAAGTGTATAGGGCATGAGGACGCAGAAGGACATACCAACGCTGCAGTGGACGAGGAGATGGGCTTCAGGGACCAGAGTAGCAGCCAGCTACCTCCAAGGTTCATGTGAGTATAACTTTTTTCAGCACCTAAACAAAAATGAGTACTTAACCCTTGATGTGCAGGGGTAGCCCCAGTTAATGTTAAGAACATTTTTGCCCGGTTCTGCTTTAAGTCCTTGGCATCGAAAGGGTTAAAGCTCAACTGAAATTCAGTTTTAATCTGCTAATTACATTCCAGGTGCATCAAACCTAAAGGTGTGTAAAGCCTGAGTAGAAAAGTCTGTCTACTGCCACCATGCTGCAGAGAAGGACCCTCGCTCTCTGTGTGGAAGCAGTGATCTCTCTGCAGAGTTTTAACAAGCTGCCTGCCAAGTCACATTAGAGCTTTCCAATCAGCAGAGTGTGCTCCATTAGACCTCAGAGAGATCACTGCTTCCACACAGAGGGCAGGGGTCCTTCTCTGCAGCATGCTGGTAGATGACAGACTTTTCTACTTGGGCTGTGGCTACTTTCTAAAGAATACAGTTGTATGACTTTGCACACCTTTTTTTTAATGCACCTGGAAAATATTTTGCTGATGTAACAAAAAGTTCAGCTGGAGTTTAAAAGAAATATGGGGTTGCCATTAATTACATTTCATTCTGCAAATCCTAGTTGTCTGGCTGCTGAGTGTCTAGCTTCAGTACCTACTGCCCTGGAAAACGGATGCATGTAGGGAAACTAAATAGTCCTTATCAGGTGCAAGGCTTTATCCAATCAGGGCTCGCTGAACACACAAACTGCTGATGTTCGAGTCAAACTCACATTCGGCTCCAACATCGAGCCCAACCCTAATGCAGACTACCTGGCAATTCCTGCTGTTACAATCTGACATCTTCTCATCAAGACATTTTCATATTTGCTTTACCTTTCCTAAGAGCCAACCCACAGCTTGCACAGCTTGAGATCAGGGTGCTGTTCTCAGGAATCTGTTTGACAGGGAAGTGCTGACCATACGTAGGGTTCTAGGGGTTTGGGGAACTCCTGGGGCTAAGAGCATTGCAGACACACAGAAGAATGGATACAAGTTCTGGGTGGAAAAACAAATCACACTGCATTTTCATCTCATAGAAAATGTATTTTCCTAGGGGGGCCAAGACCAGGCTCTTCTGGTCTTCCCCAAAACCATTAAAGGTATGGATGAACCTTTGTGGCAGAGCAACACGAATACAAAACTTGTGGGATTGCCCAACCAGCAGAATAAAACAATAGACTTTAGCAGGTAGGTATACTCACTAGTGGCTACAAAGGTTTGGGATAAGTATATGTAGCACTTCCTGAACTCAGAAGCATGTGAGCAACGCCAGAGACAGGATGAGCTGACATTTCACCTTAAGGGTAGGGCCTTAGTTGTGGGATGGGAATATACATTTGGGCATCAGTTATTTAAGAGGTTTTCCTGATTTTATTACGCCAGCAGCTCACATGGGGAAGTGGGTTAAGGGCTACAGACACTTAGGATATATGCAGACTCCAGACTCTAGCCTTCTACTTAGTCTCCACAGGCATAAGGACCTTAAAGCCAGACAGGCACCCTCTGATTCTAGAGAACTTGACTGTAAACACATATGGGTCTATTCACAAAGCTACCAAAGGATCTAGCCGTAGCTTCGGCTGATCCTTCGGGTAGCTTCGGCCCCAGGACCCCTTCGGTTCAGGGCTGCTGTACGGGCTATTCACTATAGCCTGTACAGCCCCCGAAGTTGGCCGAGGGGCTCAGTCGAGCCGAAGGCATATGCATCGGCTCGATTATAATAGGAATCTGGTGAATGTCAAGGATTCTAAATTTGAAAGAGATAGGAATGCCTATACGGGAGGAACAGCATATAGGTGGGGACAGTACAAAAACTGGAGTGATAACAAAACCCACAATGCAGAGGACACGTACAGAACTAAAAGTAGGGGGAATGGTGGAGACACTCAGTCGGAGGGAACCGAATCGTGTCTATCCTCCTCGGAGGAGACCACGACCCCCCGTCAATGGAAATACAACACGCGTTCACAGAAGTATAGGAATGGAGCCACTTGGAGGGACTCTGAAGTACGATATGGCAAACATAGGCATAGTTCTGACAACTCCGGGTTAGACACTAGAAGTAAGGGAATACAACCACATAGAATCAGGCATGAATAATCTTTTTTAGGGGAGATGGGACCCCCACCAACTCCAAGGGAGGGGGCCCCTCGACCAATAGAAAGAAAGGAAAGGATACAAGGACCCCCCCTAAGTGTGGCCAATACAAAGAAGACGATCCTAGATCAATATCTTCTCAAACGCCCCCTATAAACGACAGTTTACAAGTTATCAACCTGAGCCCATATGTATTTACAGAAGTTCAACTTAGCTTGATTTCAAAGGGACTAACTTTTTGCCCAGAAGCACTACCAGATAGGTTTGAAATCATCAAGGATGTCAACCTCTTTGCACGCAGGCTTCTATTGAAGTAGATACATGATAAGGAAGGCAGACCCTTGGGAGGCATCCTTGATGATTGGAAGGACTTTTCGAGAAAGGACTATAGGGCACTTAGAGATCTTCAGGAGCTCTGGGAGGAGGGACATATCTCAGATGAGGATGAAGATAGAAAGGAGACCGTGCCCAGTACCAAACAGACCTTTAAACGCAAATCGAAAACGTTTCCGCCCTTGTCTCAAAATATTAACATTTGGAACTTTGTGAAAAGAGTGAGTGAAGAAGTCATGATGGCTGTGCCCATCAGAATAAAGGAGGATAACCTCAGTCCTTTCGAAAGAATGGCTTTGGGAGATCTCAAAAGCAATAAGGACATAGTAATCAAACCAGCAGACAAGGGCGGAAACGTGGTCATTATGTCTAATGAACAATATACAGAAATGGTTATGAGGATTTTAGAAAATAAGATCTGGTATCAACCCATAGAGGCATCTCTGATTGGATCCTTTCAAACAAATTTGGAAAGGATACTGGAAGAGGCTCTTGATCTGAACCTCATAGACAAGGGCACTCTGGATTTTTTGAAAGTGCCTTTCCCGAGAACTCAGGTTCTGTATGCTCTCCCTAAGATCCACAAGTCACTGGAAAAACCACTGACAGAGAATGTGAGCTCATACATAGACCATTTCCTCAAGCCTCACGTAGAATCCTTGGCCTCATATGTTAGAGACACCCCGCATTTGATATCCTTGATTCAAGATCTTGAGGTACCTCCAGACACCATCTTGGTAGGCCTGGATGTCGAGGCCCTTTACTCCTCTATTCCACATTCTAAGGGACTGAAGATGACCGAAAGGTTTCTAGCCACCTTGGGAACTACAGAGCATATGCATAGTGCTTTTCTATTACAGCTTTTGGAATTTGTGCTGACCCACAATGCTTTCCTCTTTAATAGCCAGTATTACTTACAAAAACAGGGCGCGGCTATGGGGACCAAATGTGCACCCTCCTACGCTAATCTATACCTGGGCGGTTGGGACCAGGAATTCTGGGCCAGGGAGGACTTGTCTATGTACCTGTGCCAGGTGTTGTCATGGCACAGGTACATAGATGATATCCTGATGCTCTGGACGGGGGGAGAGGATCTTCTGAGGGACTTTGTTGATATTCTTAACTTCAATGCATACAATCTAAGGTTTACCCTGACATTCGATCACAGAAGATTACCCTTTCTGGACATACTGGTGTGTAAGGATGTTGATGGGGTCCTATATACCAACCTGTACAGGAAGGATACGGCTGGCAATGCCATCCTTGAGGCAAGCAGTACCACCCCCAATGCCTGAAGAATAGTATCCCCTTTAGTCAATATTTGAGAGTTAGGAGGAATTGTACCATTGATGCTGATTTTGAAAGGGAGGCTCAGAAGTTGAGGATGAGGCTAAGGGCAAGAGGCTACCCCAGCAAGATATTAAAGAAATCATATCAAAGAGCCAAAGGAAGATCCAGAATGTTTGAAAATGGGAATATAAATACATTTAAGTCCAATCCTAATAATAAGAACAAAAATGGAGAAATAGACCCCCGGGTGAGATTAATTCTGACCTTCAATAACCAGCATAGGGAAATATCTAAGATTCTTGACAAACACTGGCACTGCCTAACCAAAGACTCCAGAATCTCGAAATTCTTAGGTACCAAACCGACTATCACCTACCGACGCTATCCCTCCCTAAAGGACAAACTCACGACAAGCGACTTTGTCAACAAGAATGACACCTGTTGTAAATACCGAGGTACCTTCCACTGTCAGAGGTGTAAGTTCTGTCGGTTCGTCCATACGGGAGCAGAAATAACTACCCCTTTGGGGAAACGATTTAAGGCTCGTCACTTTGTCAACTGCGAGACAAAGGGAGTGATCTACTTGATGCTATGCAAATGTGACATGTTTTACGTTGGTAAAACGAAACGCATGTTGAAGAACAGGATCTCAGATCATCTGGCCGACATATCGGCCAGAGATCTGAGATCACCCATAGTCAGACACTTTGTGAACATGCACAATGGACGAGCCGACAGACTTCGCTTCTTTGCACTGGACAGAGTCCATCAACCCAGACGAGGGGGGGATTGGGACAAGCTTCTCCTACAAAGGGAATGTAGGTGGATTCATCAGACCGCTTCTCATGAAGCTCCTGGTCTCAATGACATGATCAACTTTAGCTGCTATTTATGATCTGGCTGTGTTTCAAACATAATGCTTCTGCTTATACTATTATTTTTTAATTAGCACTTTAATTATATATATATATATATATTTGAATCGACCCGTTGTAACCCTTTTTTAGGTACATATGGTTATTTTTGCTTAACCCTTTCTCAAAAAACCATTATATTCCATCTGCCGGCTATTGTCATCAACGAGATAGTGTTGAACTTTAACCTGCACGTGGTAATTGTCGTTTATTTTTTATGGAGGATCCAGTATACTTTCGAACCCTATCCAATCATAATTATAATCAAGAAAGTTTGCAGTGTTGATCTTAGGTTGCTCTCTTTGGGAGTGCTCCTTTATACATTGTAAGCTTTCTTCCAGCATGCCTCCCACTGTGTTGGTTTTGGCAGACATGGTGGATATCAGCACTACCTATATGCTAGGCTGTCTTCAAGTTATATGTCGATTTATGGTCTCTGAATATAGTTAACTGACATTGGTGGGCATTGGGTATCTATGACTGCACAGGTGTCTGTTTACTGTTATCAAAGCTTTTTGTAAAAAAACGAATTGTTATCAATTTAGATTTATACACAGTTGTGTTGAATGTCGAATCAGGATCACAATAGGCTCTCATTAATGAGGTATATAATACATCCGATGTAAGACACGGAATACACGCCCCCTCTGGGGAAGCCCCAGTGGTTTGGGGGAAACGCGTAAGGGTTAGCGTGTGTCCTAGACTTCCCTGGATACCCGCATTACTTCACCCACGGTCGAGTGAACGAAACAACTCTCTCATTGTTGAGTGACAGGACAGGACGGAACGAAGAACTCTCAGCCGCTGTTATCTCGTATATGCAGTGAAATCTGTAGGAAACTTTACCGAGATTGAGAACAGCTTGTGAGCTGAGGCTGCTCCATTTCATTACCCACCTTTCAGCCCAGTGTGTCTTCATCCACTCCGCTGTGCGGCCGCACATGCTGGAAACAACCTCCGGATTCCTTCTGGATCGGAAGTGACCGACACCCGCTGTTCAGTGTGAGCTCAATTGAGCTGCGGGTGACAAGCTCATCGGAGCCTTCAGACATACAAGGATAACAACTATCTGGAGTCACAACCCCACACAAGGATATACCTCACAGAATTTACTCCATCCGTGTTTAAACAGGGGACCCTACAAGGACTGTCCCACAACGCAAACCACACAGGTTGTGAGTACGCTCTGATACATTGTATCCGTCCTTAGAACACATTATCGTGTACATACTAGTGACTATCTACCACTGAGGTGGTTTCTAGATCTTCACTTGTACTACTATAAGTGGAAGTTCCAGGGGATGTCTTTTTACTTGTTTTTAGATGTCTTGTTACATTGGATCCTATTTGTATTTTTCTATATTTGTCATTAAATATAGCTTTTTATATATTATTACAATTTTTTGTCACCTGTTTACCAGATCAGTTCCAATATAGGGATTTCTTTGTTTGGGGAACCCTCTTTCTTGTATTAGTTTACGGAAACCCTGGAGACTGATATAGATCACATATTACGGTTGTCTACAACGTAACTCCCAACTCCCCTTGTTGTTTCAAACACTGATGTTCCTTTTTTTTTTATTCTGACACGGAGCGATGTCAGACTAGAAAAAAAAATATTTGCCCATTGGAATGCATTGCTACATTCCTATTGGCTATTTCAATTTGCAATAGCCAATGGTAAACTAGCATTGTACCCGCCCTCTGCTGCAGTTCTCCATCAGGTCCATCAGCAGAGGGCGGGTACAATGCTTGTTTACTATTGGCTGATGCAAATTGAAATAGCCAATAGGAATTTACCAATGCATTCCAATGGGCAAATTTTTTATTTATTTTTTTCTATTCTGACATTGCTCACTGTCAGAATAAAGAATAAAAAAGAAAAGGCAGTGTTTCTCTCCTGGGCGGCCGGGAGCGGTAGGCTCCCAGAGCGCCCGGGAGAGTTTTTTTCTTTTTTTGACAGCAGCAGAGCCGCCGGACAATAGGAAACTGTTGGGCGGAGCTAGCTGTCACTGCTAGCTCCGCACAATCGTTTTCTATTTACTTTTTTTGAACTTTTTAAACTATTTTTCTGTTCTGCTCGGTCCCTCTGAGCTCAGCGGCATTCGGCTATTCACTCACTGTTGTTCGGCATCTATAAGAATAGGCCGAACAGCAGTGAGTAGCCTGCCGGAGGTTCGGCTCAGCCGATCCAGATGTTGGATCGGCTGAGTCGAACTCCTTCTGCACTTCGGGTCAGCCGAACATGCTGAGCATGTTTGGCCGACCCGAAGCCATGCGAAGCAAGCCGATGTACAGCTGATTTCAGCCGATGTGCGGCTGAAATCAGCCGTACCAGCCTGAAGTGAATAGCCGAACGTTGTTCGGCACACTTCACTTCAGGTCAGTCATTCACTAGGCTGCCTACGGCAGCCTAGTGAATAGACCCGGATCTTATGGCGGTATCAATCTCTTCTTCAGAAGTAAAACGGCGACCACGTAAATTGTTTTTAAGGTTAAAGAATAACCAGAAGTCACACATTGCGAGATCAGGTGAGTATGGTGGGCGTTCGAGAACTTTGACCTTATTTTCCCTCAAAAAGTTTAAAGTTGTCGCAGCAGTATGGGAAGAAGCGTTGTCATGATGGAGCATTAAGCCCCTTATTTTCAAGCCTTGGAGAACTTCAGGTAGACAATGTTGTGTGCCAGGATGCAGTGACAGTCCTTTGTCCTTCTAGCTTAATAGCTTTCACTAAATCTGTACTTCTGAAGAAAGCGGCATTACTTTACATTACTTTTTTGACTGATCGTTGCCTTTTCACAGTGGCCAGCATTGGGTCATCTTCAAACACCCATACTCTACTTTCTTGACACGTCAGCACACCTTAAAAAGAAATGTAGGTTTCAACACATAGTTACATAGTTACATAGTTACATAGTATTTGAGGTTGAATAAAGACATTAGTCCATCAAGTCCAACCTATTAGGATCTCATTCTAGGAGTACCCGTACCCCTGTATATTGCGGTCCCTTAAGAAATCGTCCAAAAGTTTCTTGAACACATGTTATGATTTTAGAAATGATCTGGTGACCACCATCGTAGAGTAATTTCAGTGTCTGTTGACCGATTCTCATCCGCTCCTCTTTTTGCTATCGGGTAAGATAGTGTGGAACCCAGCGTGCAACAATTTTTTTAACCTTTAATTCTTCATGTAGGATTTTTTGTACTTCTGCAGATCCAATGCCTAGGGTTGTCTCTATCATATGGTAGGTGCATTGGTTGTCATTTATCATACGGCCCCTTCTAAATTCTCTAAACCATCGGAAGATAGTTGCACGCGATTGTGCTTCATTCCCAAATGCAGAGTGTAACCTCTGCATACAGTTTTCCTTGTCCAAGCCAACTTTAAAATCATAGAAAATCATAGCGCAGCAGTGCTCTCATTGCAGCTCCATGACTCACCACTTCGTAATGTGTCTTGTGGCTGCTGGAATAGTCCTGGCGGAATGAAACTGCTGTGCATAAGTTTTTGTTGAATTCTAAAACATGCGCAGTAAAGAATTTGTAAACTACCTATGTTTTGAATATCTCAAAAATGTCAGCGTTACCCTTGTATTCTAATAGGAAATAATCTTTTTCAGATTACCATATAAAAATGAAATGCAGTACTGCAATACATTGCTGAAGAAAAGTTAATCCATAGACTGCTAACTATTAGAATAATCCTTTGACTGCAAATCCTTTGGTTCTTGCTAAGGGGACTTTCCCACTGAAAGCATCAACATTAATAGTTAATAAATGATGTAACAGTGCACTGTGGCTTAAGGTTCTTTTGTTAGTATAAAATATGTTGGACATTTTCTCTTAAAATGCTATTGGCAGATCATGTGAGGTATGTTTTAATGTTATGAGGAAAGGGCAAATACACCTTCCAGGTCTACTATGAAGGAACATACTGAAGGAGGGGAAATCATGAAATCAGGACAGAAATCAGGTAAAAACTATTGTTGGTCTCTAGTGTAGAGCTGGTACTGACACAAACATTGAATGTTATTTCTTACATAAGCATAGAGGGTTATTCACTAAAGAGCCGTTCACTTAGGCCACTGGAGCCCTTCAGTTCAGTCCTTCAATGACAGACCAGCGTTCTTAGGTTATTTGAGGACACTGGGCTGTCATTAAATGACAACAACTGGGTGGAGCCGGCCCTGACATGTGTAAACAGTTGGGTCACCGCTAGCTCCGCCCAATTGTTTATATTTTGCCAGCATCTGTCAGATTCTTCATTCTGTGGCTGGAGGTCATCACGTGCGGTCAGGTCGGTGGGCATCTTTTATTACTATTTTTTTAATGTCGAGTCATCGTGGACAACGCTGGACGTCGTGATTGACCCTAGATTACATAGTTGGATTCATTTTTGTTTTTTTTAAATAAAAGACTTGTCAAAAATCCTTTGTTGTGTTTTTATTTCAATTAAAGGACTTTTGATTATTTTCTTTACTTTTTTTATTTTTATTTTTTTACATTTATTTAAATCACTTTTTAACTTTTTTTTATTTAGAGCAGAATAGCCGTTCGGCGGCATTTGGCTATTCACTCACTACTGTTCGGCCCCTTTGAAAACAGGGGCGAACAGCAGTGCGTGAACTGCTGAAGCTTTGGCTCAGCCAATCCAGATTTTGGATTGGCTGAGTCGAAAGGCTTAGGCACTTCGACTCAACCGAACATGCAGTGCATGTTCGGCTGACCGAAGCCAGCCAAAGCAGCCGATGTATGGCTGATTTTAGCCGATGTACAGCTGAAACCAGCAATACAGAGCCGAAGTGAATAGCCAAACGCCCGTTCAGCTCAGTTCTTATCAGCTCGGTTATTCACTCGCCTGCTTTCGGCAGCTTAGTGAATAACACTTTTAGTGAAGTTATGTCATGGATACAAATGTGCACTCCTGTGCCATTGTTGTTTTTCATCCCAAGTCTTGAACTGCTCAACACTATCATCACTGGCAGGGTAGAATAGGAGTTTTTTACATTCAAGGTTACCTGAGGGGATAGAAATATGGGTTTCAGCCTTGCTGATATGTTTTCATTGGTGCAGACTCTAAAGCTACCATTATGCAGTTATGCTTGTTATTTTACTACTGAGTCAAGAGGCAGATTTTCGTTTTTATAAATGGGCTACTGATAGTTTAGAAAATTAAAATAGACTGAACATTTCTTTCATGTTGCAGCAAATTACATTAAAGAAGATGAGAATCACAGTGTTCCCTGGATTTTCTGCTTTAACCATCAATTGAAAGAGTTGGGACGAGACAATTGCTGTATCATGTTCTTGGCATTATGCAAATAGAGAAAGCTGTCAATCTTGGGTTAATGTGTCAAAAACTACACATCAAACTCTCAGAATGACTTCCCTCACAGTTCAATAGATCTGAGATCTCTTAAACTACCAACAGTTAAGACATGATCATCACCCAATATGGCTGTTTGCCTGGCCAACCTATCACAGGGAAAGTTTATTGCTTGTAATGGATTTTTTCAATCTATAAGCCTAGCTTCATTGATATCATGGTGGCAACAAAGCTATATGCTACTGGCAAACATGCAGTCTCAGCTAATACAATTGTTCTTGTTTATGAAACGATCTTGCTTAAAGAAAACATGTAAAGAGAAAAATGTAGTCTTCCATTATTGACTCTTCCTTCTGAAAATGCAGGTTGCTTTTCTTTCATTGAAAACCATTGGCTTCAGTTTATCATTATTTAATTTATTGATTTACTAGGATTGACTTACTAAAAGAAAAGAGAATTTTCATTTTGTGTAAAGTGTTCACTCTGTGACGTACTCCCGGCCCAGACCCGCTGTACGTCAATCCCACGTGACCATACACAAGTCTGAGCCGAGCGTGAGCGTCACAAGGACGTGGCGATAGCACTCTCAGCCTCACCCTGCACAGAGATTTCCCAGCCCGCAGGACACTACCTAAGGCCAGCAGACTGAGAGCGATCGTCACCAGGGTTGTTAACTTTGCAGTTAACCCTTTACCCTCAAACGTTCACTGCCACCATGAATTTTATTGTAACGGAAACACAGACCGTGCCAAGCAAATGCTGCGACTATTTAGACACTTAAACAATGCCTGTGATACCGCTGTCCTCTCAGACAGGAATATTACAGGATTCACTATACAGTAGCGCTCTTCACAGAGGCAAGGATACTTTAAGTTCGTATTTAGAGCGTAGAGATAAGCTTAACGATTTTTAAGATTGTCCTTTTATGAAAGAAATGGTGCAGAAAATATACAGAAAAAGATTTAATAAAAAGAGACAAAATATATATACAACAGCAAAATAAAAGGATAATACTCAACAGGAATTGTGAGTTCTGACAGAGTTCAATAAGCAAAGGTAAGTCTGCAGGGCTCCTCTTCAAGCAGGCTTCCGCCAGATAATGTCCAAAGATTAAAAGGGAACTCTTCTGCGATGTTAAGTCTTCTAGTTCCTCAATGTTTTAAAAACCAAGAGCCACTCTAGTTGCCTCAACAGAATATTGTATAAGCCCCTTTTGGAGGGTGTCCCGGAGCCGGCCCCTAGGGCAAGGCTGGGGAGGGAAAGCAGGCGGAAGATGAACCTTTAGTTTACTCTATCCCCGCCCAATTCAAAATTAATAAATGTAGCTTGATTTTATACTTAGGTTTTATGGCTTTCGTGTGAATGGGGTGGTCACCAACTCTCTCAGACCTGCTTGTTTATTTTTCTTGTCCACTGGTAATCGATGGGGGCCTGGTGTCATGTCTTTAATTAATGACAGCCATAGAAGGCTTAGAGAGATATTTTAGAATTTCACTAGGGCTGGGGCAATAAAAGATCACAGCCATCTAGCATCTCTTCTGTTCTGTGGAATGTGGAGGGACCACATGATTGAAGGCCTACATTTGCTCTGACTGGGGAACAAGAGAATTCTATTTTTTAATATTCAGACTCAAATCCCCCATTATCATCACACACTCAGCGTATTTAATTTTGCTAAGTGAATACGATGAAGCTATGTTCACAACAATCATCCATTCATGTGCAGGCAAATATACTGCATTTTCTAATTCTCTTATGCATAATTGGGTATTTAGACTTAATATAGTTGTACCCTATTCACTTAGCAGAATGCTCTTTCACTTTGCATAGTGAACATTCTTTATTAGTTTAGTTACTCATCCCAGAAGACTCAAAGTATTTAGATAAGCAATTCCTACTTACCACTTATGTGTACCAGGCCTCTTACTGAGAAACTATTGAAGTTCGGTTAATCTTATTTACAATTTGATGAACCCGCACTTTGAGATGAATCCTATTGGTTTATGAGGGATGAATCTTGTTGTTAAATTCTAGTCATTTGCAGGGTTAATAAGCAAACTGCTGTCAACAAAAGACATGGGAAGCTGCAAACTGCCATGGGGAACATAAACCATTGCAAAAAAATGTTTTTAAAATACTGTACAGTGGGTAGAGTCTTTTCATGCAGCTTTGAGGGAAACATTGTAAATACACAAATGCTTGGGGATGCCTTATAAGGTGTATATGGTGTTATGGAACAGCACAATTTTCATGGATAGTCTCTGACATTGATTTTTTTCTTTTAAGCTTAGTTTACTTACAGCAGCATTCCCATCTGATTCATATCTGTTTGAAGGACCTGGGCTTCAACAGTGAGGCCAAAAAAAGGCAGCCACTAAAAGAAGGGTGAAATGCCAGTCCTTGAGACAGTAGGTCTGGACAATTTGGGAGTGCCAACAGAGAGTATGCCCTGAGTTTGAGTACATCCAACTACCATTGTCTTCTGGACCAGATGGGGGCAATGAGGATCACTGCAATGCTCTCTATTTTGGTCATGCAAAGAGTTGAGACAAGTGTTTCCACAGGATCACCTAGGCATCCATGGTGAAAATCGATGGATATTTGGTCATGGCAACAAAACTTTTCAGCTTGTTGTTAAACCTGGATGCAAAGAGGTCCACTTCTGATGTCCACCACCCAATATAATTTTATGATGGAGAAATAATCAAATAAATAATCAGTCACAGCTAGCACATTAAATTCTTGATATGTAGATACACAACAAAAAATATGTGTTATATGTCTATATACTGAAACAAAAACTTTAATATTATATAGGTATACTATTTACACATGCATCTCATATTACAGCATGTATGTGCATAGAGCCCTTTGCAACCTTTCAGCACAATTACTATAAGTTGTCTCTACCATATTCTGGTATCTTAGTGCAGCAGTGTGCCTGCAGAAATAAGAGTAGAGAGTACTGAATAACAGGACCCCTAGGTGTGTAGATGAGTTACTGTTAGAAGGCGGGGCAGAGGGAAGAGTGGAAGAGAGGCCAGCCCTGAACTGATACACCCCAATAAATATGCCAGGTTGCAGGATGTTGGGGATATTAGTTCAGGGGTGGCATTGCTGGAGCAGGACGCTTCCTCTATCCTTGGGGGGAGTGACTGCTCCGGTAATGATGTGAGCAGGATGGAGAGACAGAAAAGACAGATTTTGGTGGTGGGGGATTCTATTATCAGGAGGACGGACGGGGTAATCTGCCATCGGGACCGTGAGCATCGAACAGTCTGTTGCTTACCGGGGGCTCGTGTTCGACAAATTGCGGACCAATGGAGAGGTACAGGATGGGGTTCAGCATGACCCGGCTGTCATGGTACACATCGGCACCAATTACAAAATTGGAGGCAGATGGAATGTCCTAAAAAAACAGTTCAAAGACTTAGGTTCTAGGTTGAAGAAAAGGACCACCACGGTAGTATTTTCTGAGATACTGCCGGTTTCCTCTGGAGGCAGAGGAAATTGAGGATATTGAACAAGTGGCTGCAGAACCAGTGTTGGAAAGAGGGCTTTGGGTTCATGGAGAACTGGGCTGACTTATCAGTTGCTTACCAGCTCTACAGCAGAAATGGACTGCATGTAAATGGGGAAGGTGCACAACTTTTGGGGGCGAAAATGGTTAAAAGACTGGAGGAACTTTAAAACTAGAAAATGGGGGGGGGGGGAAAACAATTGTGAAAATAAACATAGAATATGTAACTACAGGGGCAGTTAATTTAGAGGGAAGTAATCCAAGGGGGGCAGAGGGCTCACTCCAGTCAAACACATTAGCAATGCATCTACCACACCTGGGTCAAATAAAAGAATATGCTGGGATCCAGGAATGTGCAATAATATGACCAAAACCACTAGCACCAAACTAAAATGTACATACACAAATGCTAGCAGTCTAGCAAACAAATTAGAGCATCTTGAAATAATAATACTTGAAGAGGAGTACGATAAAGTGGGAATAACAGAAACTTGGCTAGACAGCTCACTTGACTGGGCAATGAATGTACAAGGGTACAACCTGTTCAGGAGGGACTGGGTTGGTAGAAAGGAAGGAGGGGTATGCATGTATGTGAAAAGCAATCTTACTGTGCACTTAGGAGATGACCTCATGACAGAAAATTGCAATGGTGTTGAGTGTTTGTGGCTAGAACTAGATAAGACTGATTCTAGGTGTATGTTACAAACCCCCAGACCTAAGGGTGGAGGAGGAGGCTCGCTTACACTCCTAAATAGAAATAGCTGGGGAACAGGGAAATGTTGTAATAATGGGTGGCTTCAATGATCCGGAAATTGACTGGTCAAATGGCACCGTTCACTCTATAAAGGCTAGCTATTTTCTAAACCTATTGCGGGACAATTTCATGGATCAGATGGTTGAGGTCGCAATCAGGAAGAATGCAATTCTGGATCTATTAATCACTAATAATACAGACCTAGTTGAGAACATAGAAATTAGGGATACATTGGGTAATACTAATCACAGGATGATTCATTTTAATGTGGGATACAGACAAGAGAAGTGGGTTGGTCTGACAAGAACGCTAAATTTCAGAAAGGCAAACTTTGATAAGCTGCATCATCTAGTATATGGCACTAAATAGGACAAATAATTTCTAACATTGAACACTGATGACAAGTGGGATTGTTTTTGGAATACATTGCATAACATATTACCAAGTGCATACCATTGGGTAACAAACATAAAAGGTCGAGAGCTAAGTCTGCATGGCTAAATAAAACTGTAAAACAATACATCAAAGGCAAAAAGTTGGCATTTAAAAAATATAAGATGGAGGGGAGGGGACGGCATTGGCATTCCAGAGCTACAAGGAATGTAATAAGAGATGTAAACATGAAGTATGAGCTGCTAAAATAAATTACGAAAAGCATATAGCAACAGTCAGTAAAAAGAACCCCAAAGATTCTTCCAATATATAAACAGTAAAAAGGTAAGAGCAGGTAGGCCCAATAAAAGATGAGAAAGGGAGATTAATCACAAACAACCTGGGGAAGGTTGAGGTATTAAATACATTTTTCTCCTCAGTATACACTCTAGAAAAAGACGGGTTTAATGGAGATGAGAATGTGAGTAGCTCAATGCGTAAAATACTGCAGTGGTTGACGGTAGCCGGGGTACAACAAAGACTTGAAAAACTTAATGCAAATAAATCATTAGGACCAGATAACCTGAACCCCAGGATACTTAAAGAGCTAAGCCATGTTATAGCCAGACCGTTATTCCTAATTTTCAATGACTCATTAATGACTGGAACGGTACCAAGTGAATGACGTAAGGCAACGGTAGTAGCGATATTCAAAAAAGGCACAAGATGCCAACGTGGGAACTACAGACCAGTCAGCCTAACATCAATAGTATACAAACTGTTTGAAGGAATGATAAATGACTATTTAGTGGATTTTATTTGTGACAAAGGTACAATAAGTGATAATCAACATAGATTTATGAAGGACCGTTCTTGTCAGACCAACCTACTTACATTCTAAGAAGAGGTGAGTAGAGATCTGGATAGAGGAAAGCCAGTGGATGTGGTGTACCTGGATTTTGCAAAAACGCTTAACATACAAACTTAAATCTGTGGGCATAGATGAAATGGTGTGTACATGGATAGATAACTGGCTACAGGAACGTGTTTAGAGGGTATTCATAAATGGCTCTTTTTCACAATGGGCTACAGTAATGAGTGGTGTGCCCCAGTTTTCTGTGTTAGGCTCAATACTGTTTAACCTGTTTATTAACAATATTGGGGAAGGTGTTAATAGCCATTTATGTGTGTTTGCAGATGATACTAAAATTGGGAGGGCTATAGACATGAGCTTAGACATTATAACATTACAGGAGAACCTGGATAAAATAGGGGAGTGGGCAACTATGTGACAGATGAGGTTTAACCCCTTGGTGACCGAGGCATTTTTTGTTTGTTTTTGTACCCATTATATAATCCACACTTTAGGCCTGAAAATGACTTCAACCCCCCACACATTATATATTTTTCTGAAAGCCAAGACACTGTAGAATATTTTTAGAATACAAAAAATATTATAATAAAATGTATAGTTAGATGAACTACTGTATGAGTATGGCATTAACCAAATTAAATCAGAAGCTGATAAGAATTGTATATTTATACTACAACACAGATAAACTTTCTTTCTGAACTCATACATTTATTTAAAATAATACCTATCTGTGCCATGTATTATGTCTCAATGCAATAATTTTTATGCTTTTATGCTTGAGAAAAAGAACGTGGGCATATTTGCCAACAATTATTTGTATATCTGTCACAATGTGTTCTAGATAAGCCAATTAAAATAAACAGTTTGTCATACAATGAATTTGTAGAGTTATTTTCAAATAGTGCTGCAACTTATACTATACTTCAAATGAAAAGGTCACAGAAAAACCTATCTTCTGAAAAAACTAGACAACTTGTCTTGTTTACTTGTTCACTTGTTCATAGAATTGGAATGATCACATTAATTCTACATTTCAGACAATTATCTCCTTTCAAAATTCAGCTAGGCTCTAGCTGTCTTTCTTATTTGCCTTACAAAGCAAAATATCACATTCAAATCTTCTTTATTTTCCAATAAATGTGAATAAGGTAAAAAGTTTATTTCATATGGAAAAATATAACTGTTACAAAATAACGGTTGATCACATTTTTGTACTGAAGGGCATGCATCCAAAACTCACTTCCATTAGCTTTTAATGCCCGGCACATTATGAATGTTTACAGAATACCTCTGGGTTTCAATAGGCAAATGCAGCTTCCTATCAGGTGCATTCAACTTATATTTGAGCTCAGTTTGAGATGCTTCTGAGAACAATCAACATTTATTGACAGGTGCAATTGCCCTCCAGTTGACTTTCTTCTGACCTATATACTGTTTTAAGTTGCTTTGCATTCCCATAGACTTTTACAGGTAATGAGGTAATGTTTTATAAATACCTGCCAGTTTCTGCTCTGTCTTGAAGGCTTTTTTTTAAAAGGGTGTCCACCAGCTATCAAATCTGCAGGACAGTGGTCGCCCTGTGTTTTTCTTTCATGACCCCTGCTGGTTGATTGACAGCTGCTCTGACCATTTAACAGTTGAGACTGGGTCTGTAATTGTAAGTGGCCCATTCACTGTACAGCTCGACTAGTTTATGGAAATAAAAAAATAAATCATCTATGATCAACAGGTACAGGGGGAAAAACACAGCTGAGTTAATGCTAGTGAGAGTCTGTATCCTATATGTCTTTTTTGGCCTATGATTGCACTTCAACGTCTGCTCAGCCCAGCTCACCAGCTACTCTTAAAGTAGAATTAAAGTCTCCTTTTTCTGCATATATCTACTGCTAGCAAGCAGTTGATATATGCCACAACATTAAAAAAAAGTGGCCCAATATGAAATACTTACCTGTGTCTGCGCCGCTCGCTCCTGGCTGCAGAACACAGATGCGAACGGCCGTGCAAGAGGATGATGTGAGTGGCCGCAAATGCAGTCCATATCATCGGCAGGGAGAAGAGGAGAGACTCAGTGGAAGTCAATACACACAGCAGTGAGCATGCATGCTGGACAGACACCATGGGACAGGAAGAGACAGCAGCCTGCGCTGGATCAGGGACCGGCACCAGCGCTGGAAAGACTGCTGGAAAAGAGTGGAAGGTAGAAGATGATCGCATCAAGAGGCATCCCATAAGGTAAATATTAAAAGCAAAATTAGAATGGGGAAAAAATGTGACTTGTGGTTGTCACAGGTGGTTGGAAAGGGATGCCTCAGTCCTATGTAAGCCTCAAGTTGAGAGTGCTGGGCAGAGCTTACCCAGGGCTTTCTACACTTCTGGCAGCAGACTGGAGTGATGAGGGAGTGAAATTAAGGTGATTATGTTCATCATTAAATAGAACCTGTTGTTCTTCCCTGCATGGGCAAAGTACCAGTTTACTTCAAATATTGACAGAATCTTTGTTTTAAAAGTAGTATGGTGTGAAAACTATTTTTGAAGCTGCAATGCAAATGGCTAATGTGAGGGGAAGGAAGCTACATTTCCAGAAAATATTTTTGTTGGGTCTTAAGCTCATTAATCAGATAAGGCCAAGTAAATGTCCCTTTCTTGCAAGTCTCTACAACTTTCATTTATTGAAATGAGATCTAGAATGATAAAAGCATTCTTGCCAACCCATTGGCCCTTTTTGCACTCCTGATGAAAACTTTATATAAATAGACAGAACATAGGTGTAGATGAGAGCTTCTTCTGATCACCCAGGCTGCCAGAAGCTAGGTGTTATTTACTAAAATGGAGCCTGTCTTTCTGAAAAAACATTTACCTGCTCCCTGAGGCATGGTATAGTATGTATGGCCAGACCATGCACACAGGAATATGGGAGATGATCTCAAGGGAGATTGGAGCTGCATGAAGAATGCTGCCTAGTATGAAGATGTTCTTGTCTTCTTCTGTCTGTTTATTTACATACTGTTTTCATCAGTAAGTGAAGAAGATCTGGCAAGGCTTTTATCATATGAATTGCACTTTAAAAAAAATAGTGCACAGACACATTTACACAATTTACAAAGACACATTTTAATGATATAATACATTATCAGGGTTACCTTTTGACCTCAGGTTACATTTTCAATTGATAAATTGAACTTTTGTGTTGGCACTAGTTCCATTGGGAATGTTCCCATGGCTTTATCTGCTTCAATGACTTCAATGATGATCTCAACTTCATTTCTGCAAAATGTACTTCCCATCATTACTCTTAGCTCTTACCAAATCACTGCAGTATATTTTGCACAGCACTTCATATCACACAACAAATACTTTAAGTCTTAGAATTAACTCATGCTTTGCCCATGCCAGGAAAAGCAAGAGGTTCATTCTTCAATCAGAATTATTTTAGTTTTCAATAGAGTAAAGAAAGCACAAACATCAATAAAAGCATTGCCAAAAGATTTAAACCTTCCCCAATAAAAAATTGTTTTTGTCTATGTTAGAGACATTGGAGACATTTTCCATCACTTCCTGTCCAGAGTTGAATACATGTATTTACTAAATGTTTGCAAGATTATCTGGCATTGAATGACACTTTGCATGATTCGTTTTTAAAATAACCTTCTCCTGCCCTTTGGTTAAAATTTACTAAAGGTAATAGAAACCTTACATGTAAAGAAACAAAGATTCAACTGCCATGGGGCACGCAGGGCTGGCAAGTATTTATATTTTCTCCAATACCTGGATTTCCCTGAAATAATTGGGTATGTACTAACCCCAGCTAAGAGAATAATTACTTTGGCCATCTCCAGCTTTTGTAAAATGTTAGCAGTCTCTTAAGGCTATTGAAAGAGTTTTTGATGTTTCTTATCAAATATGTTTGTTCATGGGCAAATACACGTTGGCCAAATTCGTTTACTTCTTTAGTTAAGCAATAAAAACATAGGCAAGATTTTGCTCTTTTGCTGCCAGGCCATTTTTTCACACATGCTAAAATATGCATGTTTTGATGAAGAATACTAGTAACCCCCAAAGTTACATATATTTTCTGAAAGTGGCCCAATTAGTGCTTACGTACATACATTTGTTCTAAGCGTGCTTTCATTGCATATGTGCTTATGCAGAGGTTTTTTAATTTTTAATTTATTAGGTTTTATTATTTTTTAATACATTTTTATTTTTTAGCAGACTATTACTGTCACAAGGAGGCTTAAAAAACCCTATGTAATAGCATTGTGCAGGTGACAGATCATTTTAATGGAGACATCAGGAGTCTATTAGACCTCTAACTTCTGCATTTTGCTTCAACAGATCAAGCACAAAAAGTAGCCTTGAAAAATGGGGAGAATAGATTTTGAAGATTCACCTCCCATTGACTACTCTGGGATTTGAAATTAAGTTTATAATTTGCAAATACATTTGCCAATCCTGCCCATGATTTGCACCCAAGCAGATTTCCCCCATCACTGGCAATAATCTCTGTACATATTCCTAAACTGGGTTTATCTTCAAGTCTCTTTTATAACACATTTCTGTATTTGTATGTAACCCTATAAGATCTTTTCACATACTGTACATCCTATGCAGGAAAGACAAAGTCCCATTTGTGTACAAATGTGGCATATTTGTGTGATATTATTTATTGCTGGTGTGAATTTGGCATTTAGGTAAGGGTAAATTGATGCAACTGAACTTGTGCTTCAGCATCCAGCTTATGTGTTTTAAGTAGATATACTGGGTTTCTTGGTTTGCTCTTCCAGTTGTGGGTGAGTCATGAATAGTAGACATAGTGGCTGTGTGGTAAGTTGTGTTTTCTATATAACATAGTAAAGGTCAGGGGATTGAGGGATGCAAAGTCAAAAAAGATGACGATGGTTGTAATTTCCTTCTCCTCCTACATGGAATACATGTATTGGTCTTGTCCCTGAGAGGCTGGAGGGGTGGCTTTTATAGTGAGGTATTTTTGAATATTTGGGTGGGAGTCAAACTTTAAGATGGATTCCCTCAACTCTATGATTATGCCACTGAAGATAGTGCGGTTTTTTTTCGGGATGATGAGGATCTGGTATGGAGGAGGGCCTTTAAAGAGCATGGTTCTGCAATTTCCATTTCTATAGTTGTGTTTGAATACTGAGAGGCATTGCTTACCCAGTCTAGGAAGTTGCATTAAAGGCAAGCCTGATTGTATACACTGTTATTTAGGATGCCTATACCCCCTGCCTTCACGTATGGTGCCATGGACTTGTGCAGTGAGATACTGGGACATTTTGAATTTTATAAGGGCTTGTCTGCAGTGTTTTGGTGTCACTGTGTTTTAAAAGAAGCAGCATAGGTGGAAGCAGATATACAAATCTGGTGAAACTGGCCAACTTTAATAAGTGTCCCTTGTCATATAAGGAAATAACTAGTTTTGCCCAACTTCCCAACTCTTTAGTGATTTTGGTTAGAGGGGTTTGTAGTTCGGCTTATATAGGGTGGGTGGAAAACTGCCTATGCTGATGTCCAGGTAAGTAATATGTTGCTTGGCCAATGGGAAGCCCTTTATATGTGTTTGTGTCTCAAAGAGGGGTGTAAGCTTAGACAATAGTAGAACTTTTCCTTTTTCTATATTGACTAAACCTCCTTTAGAATATCCTGCATCCTTGATATATCCTAGTCAACCTTTGAGGTAAATGGTGACAGATTGTCTATGAATAGAGCTGTGGAAATTTCGTCCTTGCCTATGTAAGAGATTTCTTGCTAAACGATGTTTGGACACGGGCTCAGTCACCAAATTGAAAAGCAATGGGGATAGCAGCCCTGTTGCATGCCCTGAAAACAAATGTAGATGGATAGAAAAAGCTGTGTGTGTAATTTTGACTGATTTAGCCCATAAGGGTGAAATGCGTAAGAGGGGGTTGGCTGCTGGACAGGGATTCCTTTTATGGTGGACGCTGGATGTTTATTCATTAAAGAATACAAGCAGTGAACAGCAGTGTGCAGCTTCTCTTTGTACTACAATGCACAAGAGTGAGCACTAAAGTAAGACTCCAGCTGGTATATGTTAGATGAGCTGCAGACAATTAGGATAAACAAAGGAAACCAAAATAGTACATAAAAACATCAGGACTCAATAATAAGTTCACGTAGGTTAACTGAAAAGATTGTCTCCATCTACATGGACAACATGGTACAAAGAGAAAGAGTCCATTGATTCTGTAAGTGCTTTGTATCTGAGGCATACAGTTGACATTTGTAGCACTGATCAGCACAAGGTATAGTAAAGAACAGATTAGCATCATAGGTTACAGTATGTTAAACTGCACACAGTTTAGTTAATATGTTGGTATTCTTGGGTATGCCGGCACAATGATAAGATCTTGTGGCTAAAGTCAAACTTGTTTATTCACATGGCAAGAAAAAAGTTTAGGCTCAATTAATGTGGGTCAAGGGATTAATATAATTGCATTTTTTGGGTCGCAGAGGGTGGTCATCCCATTGGTCAGGCAGAAGATACCGGAGCTGTGATGAAAACAAGCTATTGCGTTGGTTCCATAAAGGCCTTTGGGCTTTGGCTGTAGGAGAGGTGAAGATGTGTTTTTTGCCTTCTGGAGTCTGTAGATGAAACTTTTTGAAAATAATTTTCTTATGCAACTTGCTACTGGTGAATTTTTGGTCTGCCAAGATAAGAAACTTGTTTTCCGGGGATGCACATTGGTCATGACCATAGTTGTTCAATGATTTTACCAAGTATTTTTGGAAAGTTTGTTGACATGCAACAGCTGGCTGGGGAACTGTCATTTGTGATGGGAGTAGCTGAACATTGTCAAACACAGTGGGTCATCATATTGGCACGTCATGACGTGATTGACATTGGATTTACATAAGGGGACGTTAGTTTCTAATAAAGGACTTTTTTCACAGCATGGATGTTTTTATTTACATTTTTTTGGTGTAACAAGGGGTACTATCTACCTTGAACTCATTCATCTTGGAGTGGATATCTGGGTGCCCCTTTATTATAAATGGGTCTTTCAGATTCAGATAAACTCCCACCACAGACCCCACATTACTTTTGGAGGACAGGATGAGAAGATGATGCCCTTGACCCCATCTACATGGGGACAAGGTGGACTGCAAGTGCAAAAGCTTTTCCGCCCCCTTGCAAGGTACCATCTCAATGTTTAGGACATATGGCATGCATGCCTGAATAAGGGTTTTTATTTTATTTTTTTTCTGTAGCGGGACAGTGCACACTGTTTACAAAAAATATGTACTGTACTTTAAAAAAAAAGGTGTACATGAATGAGAGAACCCTTTCTGTGTGCCCAAGATGCACTGCACTATCATGAAATATAGCACTGTCAGATAAGAGTTTCACATGGTAAAATTTTTATACTTTGAAACACACAGAAAACACTCTCCTTGCCAACCCAATAGACACATTCTGCACACTGCATGGGTTTTCATTGACATTTAAGTTTTTCAATAACACAAGCATGGGGAGAGTGATCCACTCCAAAAATCTCTCTACGCAAGCTAATGAAATGGGGTGAAGCAATTTTAGTGAAAGCTGCTGTTGTGTTTATCAGCTCAGCATAAAAAGACACTAAATACCAATTTTCCACTGTTCTTGTTTCTCTATATTTTGGAAACAAACCAAACTGCACTGAAACAGCAAGGAAAAGGCTGAACTTTTGTGCTTAGTGGTACAGTTTTCATCAATGCATTTATGCGAATTATAAGGGATGAGCTTCGGGTCCACTCTGAGTTTTACCTGAACCCAGCCCGCTTGCCCCCTGAGGAAGAGGCTTGCCCCTGAAATGCATAAGCTTGCTGACTTCATCATTGGTAAGTTCAGTGAGGGTGGATTGCTTCGTCTTTGGCTATGCCGCCCATTGAGTTTTTAACGTAAGATCTTGGAGGGCCGGACTGATGATGCCCATATCCATGTTACATTTGTGAGTAACTTTATTTATTTTCTAAATTGCACTAATAAACTATATTTCACAAGGGAGAGGTGTCTTTTCTTTTTTCTTGTTCTTTACATGTTGGATATAAATAATCATATGACTTAATTTTATCATTATAATCAGAATTATAGATTTAAAAATACAAAGCTACTATTAATAAATAATATGATATTTGCCATTTTAAAATATTTTTTTAGCAAGTAGACTTTACAACTTATTTTGTGATCCCAACAAAGGAGAACACTGATCTCAGCTCTAAGAATAGTCATTGAATAAAATTTTAGAGTCTGCACTGCCATCTTGTGGTATAATTAGTAATCAACCAAAAAAAAAAGAAATGTTAAAATAGATCTATTTGTGGTCTAATAAAAGTTTGTTTCACACAATAATTTTTGTTAACACTGAAAACAGCCAAACAAATGTAAATATAACTAGTCAAATTTAATTGCATATGTTTTACAACCTGACTTTAAGTGATTTATATATAATGAAAATTGAAGGTTAAATATGTACTTTTTGTGAGTAAGCAGGGTTTCCTGGGATGTGCGTAAGACGTTTTTGTGAGTCTGTGTGACTCACAAAAACAAGTGTTGTTTGCCATTAAGATTATACTTTTTAGGCATGTGACTGTAATTTTTAGCTCTAACATTAACCATAACTACTGCTTCTAAATGATTCCTCCTTGGCAAAATCTGTATTTGTATAGTGTTTATTGGGTTGGCTAATATAACATACAGTAAAAATAGTCAATAGACAGGGGATTGTGGATAGGGTCTTCTATTGATAGAATGAAAATAAAATGTATATGGAGATGCACTTTTTAGGAAACCTGTCCACCTCTTGCAGAATACCAACCACATTGTATAATATGTTAAAATTGCCAGGCATGTATAAACAGTAAAGCCAGCAATTTTACGAGCAGTTTTTGTCACATTCAGTATATGGTATTACATACATTATAACATCAATATCCATATTTCATTTTTCAAGCTTGAGTGTAGGCAAATATAAAATCCAGTTATGTATATTAAAAAATCCTAAATGCATATAATGTTAGTAGTATAAATAGCAATCAGACTGGGAGTGGAAGTGTAAACCTTTCAAGCTATACTAGGCTGAACAGCACTTCGGGGATGATTTGCTAAAGGCATATTGGCTGTTTTCTTTGAGGTGAATTTGCACTTTGCAAGGGGATTTTACATTAGCTTAGTAAACTAGCTTTTTTTGCACGAAAAGTATTATTTTTATTTTCCTTGCTCATGATTGGGTTTTCCTTGCAAAATGAATTTTCAACACATTCACTAAGTTAATGAAAATTTTCAAAGTACAAATTCCCCTGCAAAAGAAACAGTCTATTTGCCTAAATCAACCCCTGTTAATCTAACAAATGGAGTATAGTTATGGGAAAAGAGAGTACAGAAATAAAGTCATCAGTGAGCTGCTACCTACACTATCAAACTAGAGTCCAGACTGAAGAAATCTTAGTAGGCTGGAATTTTTAAAATTTGGTAGCACACCACAACCATAGCCCATAAAGGGTTATGTGAGTGAACAAAAAAATACCCTATAGATCAAAAAAGTCTATCCAGACCTTGGAAGAATGAATAAATATGTGTCCATATTTATTTCCAAAACAGTGGCTCAAAGTTAATTCCACTTTCATTAATGGCACTCTATCTGCACCAACACAGTGTCCCAAGGACACATTTATGTATACCCACCTTATCTCCAATGTTATTACCCGAAAAGGGGAAAGGATATCATAATAGGGAGACCAGTCTCCTAATTCGTGTAAATAAGATGAAAAAAAGAGGGATCTATGAGGCAACTGTAGGAAAGATATGCTAAGAACTCTAACTAAAATATCCATCCAATGCAAGAAAAATGCCTCAAAGGATAAAATTATTGTGAGTACTTACTAAATCCACTTTGATTTTCCTCCAATCCTTTACATAAAGTTTTCGTTCATCCACAACTGCCCACCGTGCCAGAGCAGCAGCGTCTGACGTCAGCAGGCTGTACGGGCACCTTTAACCCCACAGATGTGCGGCCACTGCCAATCATGTCTGTACACTAACGGGACATGACCTGAACAGAAACCACATCCAGGTCAGAGCCACTGACCAATCAGAGCATGATTGCAGTGGCAGCCAGGGAACTCAGCCGATTATCTGAATCTGGGAGATGGTGTACAAGCTAAGAAAAAAAGAATCAAAGATCTGGACCTGTAAGTGGCATGTTTAGGAATATGTTCCCCTGATAGATGCCCCTGTCCCATGGTAGTAGAATGAGGGCTGTCAATCTTGTGTTAAGTGGTCACACAGGACAACAGGTTAATGCAGGATAGACAGCCGCTGCTCTACTACCATGGGACAGAGACGGGGTCTATCAGGGGAACATATTCCTGAACATGCCACTTATAGGTCTGGATCTTTGATCCTTTTTTTCCAGCTTGTACACCATCTCCCTGGTCCAGGTAATCAGCTGAGTTCCCTGGCTGTCATGCCCTGTTCATTTGATTTTCTTGTTCCCCTGAATCTAACCAGTTAGGAAGCATATGCTAGAGATATGAAGTCAACGGGTTTCCAATATAAGGTCTAGTTTAGTTTTACTGCTGCCTCTGCTTCCCACGGTGCTCAGTCTTCTAGACTTGTCTGTCATTTACTCCAGAAGTTATAACAAGGGAGGGATAAATAAACCCTAGATGACAAGAAATTCCAATTAAAATTAAAGACTTAATGTGTCTCATGGAAACCAAATATATGGTATCCTTTTGTAATGCAGATTATATCATAAGAACAGACACCTTGTTGGTTGCTCTAGGGCAGTGGTCCCCAAACTGCGGCCTGTGGACTAAATGTGTCCCTTTGCTTGCCTTTAACTGTCCCTTGGAGCACTATCTCTCCGACTGACACCATCAATATGGGACAATTCCTCCCACTGTTAACAAAGATGGGGCACCATTCCGCCAACTCACATCACAAATGGGGCCCTATTCCACCTTCTGATTAGGGATGAGCCGAATACCCCCGTGTTCGGTTCTAATTCGAACTTTCGAACATGGAAAACGTTCTAATTCGAACTTAGAACTTGATGTAAGTCTATGGGGGTAGAACTCAGAAAATTAAATGCCCCCATTTTGAAGCCTTATATGCAATTTATTGGCCATAAAAAAGTGTATGGGGATCTGGGTACTGCCCTGGGGGACATGTATCAATGAAAAAAACACTTTTAAAAAATAGAATTTTTAAAGGAGCAGTGATTTAACATCAGTTAAAATTAAAAATGAAAATGTCCTTTAAATATGGTGCATGGGGGGTCCCCTTTCACTGCCTGTAAAGTTGCAAATCTGTACGATGTATAGAACCTGCTGAAGCAAAAATGACATTTATAAAGAAAAAAAATGACATTTAAATTGCCGGTAACTGTGTATTGGTAATTTAGTGATTCTCTAATATATAGAACTCTAATATATACAGAAGTCTGATATATAGAGCTCTAATATATAGAACTCTAATAAATACAGAAGTCTGATATACAGAAGTCTGATATATAGAACTCTAATATATATCTAACTCTGCTATAACTCTCTATAACTCTCTATAACTCTGCTATAACTCTCTATAACTCTGCTATAACTCTGTAATAACCCTCTATCAATCTCATTAAATCTACTGTCACTAACTCTACTAGAACTCTCTCTCTCTTTATCTCCTACAACACACTACATAGGGCCGTGGTGTCAGCAGCCTTATATAGTGTGCTGCAGGGACTTAGCTGTGAGACATGATTGGGCAGAGTCATCATGACTTTGCCCAATCATGGCTCTAAATCTGTACTGAGCCTGATTGGCACAGTCTTGCATCTGACCTGCGGTCAGATACAAGACTGTAGCCAATTACAGTTTCGGAGGGCGCAGTGCATTGTGGGATGTTTCCGCGGTCGAACAGACAGCGAACATCCCGCAATGTTTGGCGTTCAGCGAATGCTAGAACAGGCTATGTTCGAGCCGAACCAAAGTTCGATTCGAACATGCAGCCCATCACTACTTCTGATACCAAAGATGGGGTACAATTCCTTTCACTGATTCCACCGATGGGACATACTCCTCCAACTAACTCCAACTAACTTCCCCTTGGTTTTCATTTTAACAATAAATCTAATTTTGACTGTAATAGGAACAGCAAGCAGGGTAATTTTGCCAAAGTATGAAGTGGAGATATCATTCTTTTTTATTGCAGTGTAGGCTCCTCGACATTTAAAGCAAACCTGTCTTGTGTAAAAGGTAAAACTGTTGTCAGATATTAAGGTGACAAAGGTTTTTTAAAGATCTTTCTGAGAACCCCATCAGCCCTTGAACCATTGGTTCTCAGTATTCTAAACTTTAAGCTCTGGCATGCCCCCTGTATTCCCTTTAATGCACCTTGCCAATCTAAACATTATAGAGTCATAGAAAGCAAGGGACTGTGCAAGAGTTCAGACTTTGTAGCTGAGTACTGGAGTGTACCTTAGCTCTGACTTTGAAACTGACATTTGTCTCTTGCCTCTGGTCTGTTGCTCCTGGAATGCTTCCAAAATTAATACTAAAACGGCAGGCAGCTTTTGGTGTCAGGTTTAAAGGGTGTGACACACTGCACGTGAAGCAGCACGGAGCGGTGGCATGCTGCCTTCACGAGCAGTGTGTCATGTAATTTTCTCCTCGGCATGTCAGCGAGAGCTCGCCTAGCTGAGCGTGCCAAGATGAAAAATGTCATCTTCAACCAATCGGCTCGCGCGTCAGCATGCGACATCTGGCTGGTTGTTACGCACGAGCCGATTGGCTGAAGGTGCAGTCAATCATCTGACTGCACTCAGTTCACACACTGCACGCAAAGCTCCGTGACGGACAGCTTTGCTTCGCTCTGCACGGCTTTGCGTGCTGTGTGTCACGGCCTTAAGCCTTTCATGTTGGTTTTTCTGCCTGTCTACCAGGTTTTTGGGGTGATTTTTTTATTGATGAGGTATGAAATTGAACATAGTAGCTGTGGACCAACAAAGGTCAGGCCACATACTAACAGGATGCCCAAACATGGCCAAGGTCAAAACAGCAGGATTAACCCCACATGCATAGGCACAATCACCTGTATGTGAATAGACTAGTAAGAAGGATTAAAGCAAATATTTGCAACATTTGCTTGAGTATTAAATCATCTTGTCTCCTCACCAAAGTGTTCATGTATGGAATGATGAGGATAAAGATTTCTGTATTGGATGCATGAGTTTAAGTGTGAATAATACGCTTGCATTCATATTAATGGTACACATTTCGGACTGATAAATGTGTAAAAACAGTGAGGTAGGCATTTGAACTAATGACTCTCATACCTTAAAGTGTAATTGCACTCTGTGGAATTAAAGTGTATGTATAGCCAGGGGAATTCTAATCTTAGACAGTTGTAACCATATGATTGATTCCCATTGAACAGTTTTCCTCACCTCTTGTCTTGTAATGACTCTAAAATGTATGACTCTGAACTTTAAGCTGTAAAAAAACCCTAGATTGTATGCAATGGCACAGTGGGACCACCCACAGGGAAAGAAGTTAATGAGCATGTAACCCTTGCAGTGTGTGGAGTTCAGCTTTAAGTGTTACAAGGCCTTAGGTTTACAAACTTATATTAAAAAAACCCATTTGACTTTGAGGAAAGATACTGTAGCTGTAATGTTGTCAAAAATAGTATATACCGTATATAGAGCCTAAGCTAGGGCAAACTGCCAGAAATCAGATTTAGTTTGGATTCTTTGTTCCATCTCACTCCATACATCACCTCATTGTTATCTTATCTCTTGGCTGGGTTATCTTTATATATTTGCATATTAAAGCAATATAATACTGTCTTGATATGTTCAAATAAATTTTATTTTTGTTCTAAAATGTAAGAAAAATATAAGTGAGCAATTACAACATACTTTTTAACTGATTTGCAGTGAATTTTACTGGGCTGCCAGCTTTTGGACAGTTTTATAAAGCTAGAGTGCAAAAATGCTCATCAAAGTATGTTGTGAATATGACAAAGACAAAAGCTGCATCTTTGATTACATGATGAAGTACTGATTGCTTATTATATTTATTCAAAACAACACTATCCCCTTGGCAAAGAAATCCCACATTTGGAGCTGTCAGTTGAACACGTAACTCAATGGAGTATATAATATGTCAAAAATAGTATTTTTAATTAACATAGAAGTGGTACAAAACGTTAAATCACCTAATACACAACATTTAAAATCTTTAAAAGGCTTCCCTTGAATGGCCCAAGTGTTGGACAGGACAGTCGGGGTTAATTAACCACCAAGATAGCAGGCAGTCACTGATATAGGTAGATGTGCTATAAAGAAACAGCAGATACAATTGTATCAACATACAGCAGGGTTACTCACTTCATATGTGGCCACAGAGTGAGAGTCCATCTGGGATTCCGTGTTGGGTGTGAAAAGGATATGTTAATGGAACATATCCATATAATGATTTGCAATCCCAGGAGTTATTTTCATTGTGCTTTTAAAGATCGCATGGTTTCTCTTATTTTTCATCCGGATTAGCGTCAACCGACGGGGGTGGGAATATTTCACCACATTTGGAATGACCCGAGGGTTTCCCTTGCAGGTGCGGCCGCACGGTGAGGCAGGAATATATGTGAAGTTCCAGAGGCGGTGTGCTGGATCGGAGGTCCGGCTGCTGTCTGATGGTAAAAGCAGATAAGCTACACTCCGTCCAGGCTCAGAATCAGTGGACCGTGCTGCTGCTGTTTCCTCGCTCAATTCAGTCGGTGTATTAAAGGTTCGACACCCGACAAAGCACAGGCAGTAAGTCCAGGGTGTCAAGGGAAGTTGGCAACACGCTGTCCCTAATGCGTTTCCCCCCAGCAAGTAGGGCTTCCTCAGAGGGGTGTGTAGCAATCATCCTGCATAGGTGATTTATACAGCTCCTTGATGAGATGTCCCTTTGTGGCTGGACGTACAGTGTACGTCTCCCGTCACGAAGGGGTTAATATCCTCTACATAATGTTTTTGATTCTAAGAGACTTGAGTCTCTTAATTGGAGGAGTACACATCTAATTTGAAGCATTATGTTTCAATGGGAGACCATGGTTATGAAGGTCAGGAAAGATTTAGGAGAAGATCATGACAAAAAAATCAGTGAACGCAATTTTAGGGATATTAAATTTAAATTGAAAAGGTCCCATGAACAAAAGTCCAGGTTATATTGGAATAAAATATATTTGGAGAGATATGTGGAACATGGGATCTGCCCTCAAGGGTTAAGACCACAGATCTTCCCCAATATAAAAAATGTGTCTGAGGACTTCAAAAAACAGTGGGAATACAACTTCAATATCTGTAGCCGCAACATGCTAACAATTCTAATTGAATATTATACTGGGGAATTAAAAACGGCTGACGGAACAACTGAAGACTGTGGGCACTGATTTTGAAGCTTTCAGACATAATGTGGATTTTGAGAGTGTTGTTACTGAATTAAACACCCAGGTGGAGTCTTATAACAGGGACCTGGTCAATTTTAAGGATTCCAAATTTGAAAGGGATAGGAATGCCTATGCATTAGGTCTGGCCTATAGATGGGGACATAATAAAAACTGGAATAGAAATAAAACCCCAAACAAAGAGGACCCTTATAAAAACTACAGGGGGGGTGGTGGGGACACTCAATCAGAGGGAACGGAATCATGTGCGTCCTCGTCTGATGAGACCACACTACCCCGCCAGTGGAAATATAACACACGCTCGCAGAAAAGGACATATAGAGGAGGAGCTGTTTGGAGAGATCCAAAAGCTCAGCAGGCGAGACATATGTAGAATTTTGATAACCCTGATGCAGACACCAGGAGCAAAGGGATGCAACAACATAAAACCAGACAGGAAGAACCTTTTTTAGGAGATATGGGACCCCCGCCAATTCCAAGGGAGGGGATGTCCCGTTTAAGAGAAAGAAAAGAAAAACCACCATAGGGAAACCCACCAAATATATTATATATACTTATTATATTTCCATATTACTGTATGGTTTTTGTATCTGCTTCTAGAATTTTTTAAATAAAAACAATTAAATGAATCCAGAGTTTGGTGAATTCACGGCAAATTGCTTGAAGTCAATGGGGTGTTATTGATGATCAGTTGTGGTTTAGGAATGCTTGCAAAGCTTTTGTCACCCATATGGTATGGAAAGCCAGTTACCGCTGTGGGAGACCTCTAACAATATAAAAGAGGGTACTTTGTCAAAACATTTCGAATTTGGTTTTGGAATTACATATACATTTATATATTTATACATTTTGTTTTTACAATTACTGTAGCTTTGCTGACAAATTGCAGCAGAACCCCAATTAACTATCACCTGAGTATTTTTTTTCATGCAGTTTTAACAGTGATATGTGTCTCAAAGAATCTTTAACCCAACAGACCTCAGTTCAAAGTGGGAAGCTAAAGGGAGCCTTTCTTGTCCAAAAAATAGAGCTAAAGCTCTAAGGTTTGGGTGAGTAAAAGATCAACAGTGGCACCACTGTTTCATGGCACAGTTTGCGGGTAGTGATGGGCACGATGTTCAAGTATTTGGCGAACAAACAAAATGTCAGGGCATTCAGCGAGCTGTTTGCCTGCCGAGCGCCCCTCAAGGCCCTGTGTCTTGTGAAGTCCTGATTGGCTAAAGCCTTGCACCTGACCACAGGTTAGGTGGAAGACTTTGCCCAATTAGGGCACAGAGAACTGTGAGAGCCATGATTGGGCAAAGCCATGATGACTTTACCTGATCATGGTTCTCCTGTCAAATGCCCTACAACTGTAAACAGCCATTGTTTATATGTTGTTGGCATCTGTCAAAATGACATTATGCGGCGGGAGTTTGTCGTGAGCAGATGGGACGGCGATCAGCATTTAAAAAAAAATATTTCTATTTATTTTTTATTTTATTTTTTAGTATGTTGTGTTGTTGACGTCATGGACATCGAGATTTACCCTGGATTATGTCAGTGAAGTTTTTGACAAGACTTGTCAAAAACTTGTCTTTTAAAAAAATGAAAGATTTTTTCAAAAGTCTGGCCTCTTTTACAATTTTGTTAAACACTTTAGTGAATGGGTAGGGGTACAAGGGGGGGCCGCATCTGGGTGCCCCTTTAAAGAAATTCCTTTAAATAGTGTGCCTGGGGGGTCCCTTTAAACTGCCTGTAAAGTGGTGCATCTATACAATGCATAGAACCTGCTGCAGCAAAAATTACATTTCTAAAGGAAGAAATTACATTTATAAAGAAAAAAAAGTGTGCGGTTCCCCCTCCCAAACAATACCAGACCATTTACGTCTGTTAGGAATGTTAGGAGGGACCCCATTATTAAAAAAAAGCATGGGGTTCCCCCAAAAAGTCATACCAGGCCCTTAAGGTCTGGTGAGAATTTTAAGGAGGGCGCCGACCTCCAGAAATGGGGAAAAAAAGACATGCCCCCCCTAAAATTTCCAACCAGACCCTTGATCAGGCCTGGCAGGGCAGGAAAGGGGGTGATGAGCGAGCGCCCCCCTCCCTGCCATACCAGGACACATGCTCTCGGCACTGGGAGGGTGCTTTTTCAGGGATCACCCTTGGAAAATCACCTTGTCCCCGTGTCGATGGGGACACCGACAAAATACAGGGTCAATCACAACGTCCAGCATTGTGTCCACGATGATGACTCGACAAAGTTTTTTTTTTAAATCAATAAAAAATATAAATAGTAAAAAAAAAGACGTCTGCTGTCCTGTCTGCTCACGACAAACTGCCACCAAAGAATGGCATTTTGACAGATGCCGGCAACATATAAACAATTGGGCAGAGCTAGCGGTGACAGCTAGCTCCGCCCAACTGTTTACAGTTGTACGGCATCTGACAGGTGAGCCATGATTGGGCAAAGTCATCATGACTTTGCCCAATCTTGGCTCTTACAGAGTACTGGGCCCTGATTGGGCAGAGTCTTGCACCTGACCTGTGGTCAATGAGCCAATCAGGGCTCACAAGGCACTGTACGGTGCACAGCACCTTAAGGGGTGCTCGGCAGGCAAACAGAGCGCCAAACTTTATGTGTCTGCTGAACACACGATCTGCCGATGTTCGAGTCGAACTCATGCTCGACTCAAACATTGAGCCCTCCCTACTGATGACTTTCTTCAAACCGCTACCAATGAACCAGATTTCCTAAAGAAGGTCATAATCAGAGATGAATCATGGGTCTATGGCTATGATCTGGATTCGAAGGCCCAGTCGTCCTAATGGAAGTCACCTGGTTCTCCATGCCTGAGAGTTGCAGCAAGATCATGTCAGGATCCAGAGCACCCCCAGGTGGCGCTGGAGCCAGGTCCTGCAGTTCCTGTGCTTGCCTGTGGGTGTCTCCAGCAGCCAGGTAATGTAAGGAACCTGCAGCTCCAGTACTCACCTGCGGGTGTGCCCCAGCTGTGAGTGATCATCCCATCACCTGGTGCTTCCTGGGAGGGTATTTAGGCCCTCCCTGCAGTCAGGAAGCTGGCTCAGTATTGCGTTGCCTGCACTTGACTGATTCCTGAACCCAGCTTCCTGAACCCAGCTTCCTGAACCCAGCTTCCTGGACCCAGCTTCCTGAACCCAGCTTCCTGAACCCAGCTACCTGAACCCAGCTACCTAGCTGCAGACCTGTCACCGACCCGGCTTGTTACCCGACCACTCTTCTTGGATCCTGTTTCTGTACCGTGCTGCCCTCCTGTTAACGACCTGGCTTGTACCTGACCATTCTTCCTAAATCCTGTACTCTGCTGCCCTCCTGTTAACCCTCCTTGTTACTTCACTGCTAAACCTGTGGGGGGTTGAGGGGGTTAGTAGTTTTGTTTGATGGTAACAAATAAACTGTGCATAGAACCCTATCCTGTGTGGGCATATTAATTTGGTCATCCTGCGTGGGTACCTGCATGTGGTGTGAGGACGCCTGTGCATGGTACCCTGACAGATCATGACCATGTTAACTATGTTTTTTGATTGGTAAGGTGTTTCCATCACGAGTACGCTCCTCCAGGCCAAACAGTTATTAAGGAGTACTACCTCAATGTTTTTCATTGGTCATGAGATGCAATATGACAAAAACGAAGGGGGAACGAAATGGGGGAATTTATCAAAGCAGTTGCAACAGTTTTAGCCTTTTAGATAATTTTTTTTTATGTGCAAATCTGTCTTTAAAAATGTGCCCCTGTTTTCCTCAGAGCTTGCACTACTTTTTCAACTGCATGTTTTTTCCACATGTTTTTCACGTTGTTTCATCTGCACTTGTTCTGGGCTGTCTGAAACTGGAGCATCACCTAAAAAAACAATCATAACTTAAGAAGTCCTCATGACCACTTCTTCAAGATACGACAGTTAAGCTTTTTGCCTGAAGTTAGAATGTAAAGAAAATACTTTTTACATTACAAAGCCCCAAATAGCTAATCACATACAGTGTACGTGATCAATCATTTGGACACTTAGTGGCGGGGATGTACAGTGTACGTTTTGCATCACTAAGGGGTTGAACTATACAACAATTTTCCTGTATTTTAGGTAAATGAATAGTTTTAATCTGACATTCACAGCAAAATCAATAATTATTGATAGCTTGGGATCAAGGATTTTAATTTTGACAGAATTTAAACTGCACACAGTAACGCAGTGAGGCATTAATTATGGTGATTGGGAGAAGGGAGTGGGTGGTCCTCACATAATTAGAGGGGGAGTTTGGATGGGCCACTTCACTAAGTGGGCAGGGTCTGGGTGTGACCACCCTGTCATGGAACAGGTCTGAGGCAGACTGTGGATGGGGTTAACTGTAGCCCAGGGACCAGGACTAAAATTATCCTATTACCCGATTCAAGATCTAATTATCCCATAACCTTTAACGGACGTTCTGAATTCTGAAACACCATGACAATTTCAATCTCTTTCATTTATTGCACTTCCTCCATCCCTTGAATAGTTGGATGAGTGGTAAAAACATATAAACAAATTTAACACATAGTACAGGACTTTTAAAGCATACTCAGCTTATTCAGAGTTAGGGAAAATGCTGTGGAGTTTTTTTATTTTGAACTCTGCTACTTGTATGATGAACTTGGAAGATTACCTCTTTAAAAGCACACTTGTAAATTTTGTTTATGTTGAATAATGGCAGAAACAGTATCTCTCTGAGCATTTGTGAGTGTACACATGATCACTGTTCAAGATTTAGCACAAACACAAAAGTTGGAGCTATCAACCTTTTCACAACATTTAAAAAAAAAAGAAAAGGACCAGATGGTGCCAGAAAGAGAAGTACATGTTATACAGATAATTGCCAACCTATGGAGCTCACACTGCAGGTTGAAACTTTGATGGTAATCGTGATACAATGGCTTAGAGTGTTTAGCTGCAACAGAAAGTGTTGTTACTGGCAGGATCTACAGGCAGAAAACTTTCACGAAAAAACAATTTGGTTCAGAAAATTGTATATAGTGAAACACATAATCCCAAACATATTGAAAAAATCTAAAGTTTACACACATATATGAGGGTAAGGTGAAATTTAACAAATTAACATTTTGCAAATATTTAAAAAAAGGGTAACTCAAAAATAGATTTACGTAACTGGTACATACACGTTTACATATTTAGTGTGAATAAAATAACTTTCCATTTTAAGCCTCTAGCCAGATACAATCTTCTAAAGCAATGCAAAAAGGTGCACAACACATGTTTAACCACTTGAAGACCGGGGTGTTTACACCACCTTCCTGTCCAGGCCATTTTTCAGTATCCAGCGCTGCAGTACTTTGACTGACATTTATTAAATCATGCAACGCTGTACTGAAATGAATTTTATACAATTTTTTGGGGACAGATAGAGCTTTCTTTTGGTGGTATGTAATCACCACTGGGTGTTTTATTTTTTACTATATAACGAAAAAAGTACAGAACATTTTTAAAAAAACTGTTTTATCTTCATTATTAGGTTATAAAAATGTATTGTTACACAATTTTTGGTAAAATATAAAAGATAGGGTCATGTTAGTTAAATACACACCAAACACGTCAAGCCTTAAAATTGCGCACGCCTGCGAAATCGCAAAATACTACCGCACCCAAAATTGGCCATAGGCAATGCTTTAAAAGCTTTTACAGCTCATCAATTTAGTGTTAACAGTGATTGATGGACCTAAAATTATGGCTCACATTCTGACATTCACGATAATATGTAACATGTATGGCGTAATGGGCGCAATTGTCGTTTTCACGCGTAGTTGCACCCAGCGCATGCTTGCACATGTATGTGGGGGTGGGGGACTTTAAAAACATTTGTGTGACTATTTTTTTGTGACACACATTTGTTTTTTTTACTTTTTTTTTACTTTTCACTTAACTTTACTGTTATCACATAGGGGGATATGAAGTCCCCTATGTGATATTAAATTACAGTAACAGGTCCTCTTTATGGAGACATTAGGGGTCTCTAAGAACCCTAATCTCACCTAAGAAGCTGATGAAGCAGAGATCTGCTTCTCTACGGCTTCTGTAGCCGGAGAGTGACAGCTGAATGCGGAAGTGATGTAATAAACATCACTTCTGCACTCACAACACCGGATGGGAGATCAGAGGGAGCTCATGTTCAGAGCCACAGTGCCGGTCCTGAGCCCACAAGGAGCCCAGGATTGCAGCGGTGGAGGGGGGCGCACAAAGGCACAACATACAACCGATTGGGCGGCTCTACAGATGCCGGACCATTTGTATGTAAATCGCTGGCTGTATCAAATTTTGACAGTTTCCCACTCGTGCACGCCAGGCGACGTGCACGAATGGCCGTGGGCACAAACGACCTTTTAAAGTGACATTAAACCCTCAGATTTTTTAACATAAAACAATACTGGAATGTGTGCCTTACTGTATACCATGGTTGTTACCCTTCTCTTTGCTGCTCTTCCTTTTAAATCTGTATCTCTTCTCATGCTGGGCAGAACTTCTGTTTTGCAGCAGACTGCCTTGTCTCTGAAATGGATACATGGTGTCTGTGTGTAGGTTTGCAACCTGAGCCAGCACTACAGGAAGAGGCACTCAGCTGCAAAGGAAAGTTCTCCCCAAGCATGAGAAGACATGAGGATTTAAAAGGAAGAGCAGCAAAGAGAAGGGAAACTACCATGGATTACAGTAAGGCACACATTACAGTATTGGTTTATGTTAAAAAATCTGAGGGTTTAATGTCACTTTAAGTCGCCCACTCACATCTACAAGGCTCTTATCCCGCCATTTTCCTGCGTTCGGCAGATGGATTTTGGTTAAGATAGCTAGCAAGGAAACTAAACTGTTTATACTACTTGGGTTAAAAGGTTTTTTTTGTGGCAAGTACGTGTTAAAGTTACACTTCCGTTTATGCCATCTTTGATACATATTTAGCAATGTAGAGACTGAGAACATGTTCACAAAGAGGTACCCCTGCCTCCATAAATGTATAGCAACACACCAGAAGCCCAGAAATTGATTCTGCACTGCAGCTGAAGACTTCAAGTGTGTGTATGGACCAAAACCAAAAAACAACAATGGCAGCCACCAGATCAGTTTGAAACTAGCAAACACTTACAGTATGAAAGGTGCTGTGGATATGGCAAATACAAATGAAAAATCCATTTTTAAAAACTAGCAAAAAATTGAACCTGGTTTTTTTTTCCACAAATCTCCCTAAAATATTAAACTGCTCATGTGGTTGGCTGACTCTTGTTCCTAGCTTTTCTTATTATATCACCATGGCTTATGATGACTAATTATTATATATTTGCTATATGTGTACAAACCAGGTAAGGAGTGTTTTTTTATCTTTAAAAGTGCACTTTACAATTTACATCAGTTGATTTTTTTAGTAGCCACATTAGTTTTGCTTCTGAAATAACATCATTTAAAATGTAATAGCAGTAGCCAAAATTGCATATTCTGTTTCCAAAACTGTCCTCTAGGCACTGTATTTTGACTTAGTGCTGAAAAATCATCTCCCAGGTCCATGAAACTGGTAAAAATAAATTCATATCAACAGTCTAATGTCAACTCAATGACAGACAAGAGGATGTAATGTTATTTTTAGGTCTTTAATTCACAAGGCTTGGTTCTCAGATCAGAAAAATGAATGCAGCCTAAAACATAAATTACTGTGTGCCCTGAGGTCATGAACATTCTCTAAGCTACATGCATGCATTCATACTATTAATTTTTACCTTATTAGAATATGTAATGCCACTTTATTTCTCACTTCCAGCATAAGAAGACTGAATGTTTATTCCTTGAAATGTGACAGTGGTGTACCATTATTTCAAGAGACTGGTAAGGAAATATACAAGCTGGCATGTAGCATGTGTAATGAATTGTATTGGAAAATGCCCTGCCACAGAGGCTTACTTTACTTTTTCTCTATTTCTCTCTTAAAATGTATGCTCTGACTTGCAAACAATACATTGGATATTGCATTAAGCCACAAGATTGTAACAGAAGTTTAAAGCCCAGCTGAACTTTCAATTTAAATCGGCTAAATAGTTTGCAGATTCAACAAAAGGTGCTCAATCTCTTAAACTTCCTTTTTTAAGAAAGTACCATACTGCAGAGAAGGACTCTGCTCTCTGTGTGGAAGCAATGTTCTCACTGACATACCCCCTTCTGATTGAAAGCTATAGGGAAATTCTGGATATGCCAGCCCCCCCCCCCCCCCCCCCCACTATAAAGAGTGGGCTTTCAGCAGCCATATTGATAATGTGCTTTAGCTGTGATAGCAAAAGCATATGAAGTGCTGCTGATAAAAAGTGCCCAAACAAGGACCTTTATATCAGTAGTATTTTCATGAAAGCTAGTGTAGCACAGGCAGAGTATTGCTGTCTGAAACACTGCACTTGTTCTCGGATTGGTTACTGCTGTAGCTAAGACAAAAACCCACCCCTAACAACAAGGCACGGAGGGACTAGATTGGCTAGCAGCCCAGGAGAACTGTAAATGGCTGCCAGACCGTTTAGCCCTGCCCACTACCCGATGAGAGGCGGCTAATCAGAGCCAGAGGAAGAGAGACACGGGGAGACACACAGATTAGTATGCTGCAGCCAGACAGGGGGAAGTGTCCTTTGTGCTTTGTCTCTTTTGTACTGCCAGAGTCTGCGAAGAGGGGAGGCTGAAGAGGGGAGTTTCAGTATGCTATGCTACCCTTTTGCCTGATCTCTGAACATGTCCTAACAGTGCAGTGACATTGGGAGGCAGATTTTTCTTAGTTAAATGAATATAAGAAAAATGCCTTGATTTGATTAGTAATATCTTCAATGGGTGTTTGGTAGTCCTCTGTGATCCAGGTATAATTAATCACCTGGCTGGACCACCTCAAGCCAGTGGTAGATCCTTGACATCCAGTAGTCTATAAATATGATGACTTTTAAGCATTTTACTTACAATGCTGCCATCCCTGTCCATGTTTGGTAGCCCGGAACAGGCCTTACATGGAATAAAAATAAAAAAGCAAATTTATATCTGTAAACAATGTTTACATGTAAAAAATAGTGATGGTGGGTCGAAAAATTGCTGGACATGGACCAGTATTTGGCGGTCAGCACAAACAAAGGTCAGTTTACGCCATCGCTTTGGTGACCGTTGGCCTCTCAGTCATTGAGTAAGACCTGATCTAGTTCTCTCTGCTCTTTGGAAACTGCCTTTTCAACCATTAGTTGAAGAGGTATTCTTCTCTCCACCATCTAGGTGGTAATCCTTGTATCGCCTCTGCTAGGAAAGTCTGAGGTGGTGGCTTATTTTTCAAGAATCTATTTTTTGGTTTTGCACAGGGGCAAGGTGGACTTCCCACTTGCCCGAAGTTGTACCCAGTTTTTATTGCTCTCTCTGCCTGTGTTTCCTTGACCAGGGCAGGGATGGGCTTACAAGGAAAAACAATTAAAAATATATATTTTGTTTTTTTTATTTATTTATTTTTCAAATGCTGTAAATGAAGTAATAATAAACTATGTAAAAGGAAAATACACAACCTGTCTCATATAACTACTTTTTCATCTGAAATATGTAAACTTTTTTTGCCTTCAAGGCTAAATTAGGGATGTATTATAGCCAATTAGGTCTACAACAATTAGTAGACATACAATGTATGCTGTGAGTAGCATATTACTTCTATATGAATCTGAAAAATATAAACTTCATTAAGGGGTGTGGTTTAGCCAATGATGCCTGCAAGAAATTGAATAAATAATACCTATGCTGTGTGTTCTACAATTCTTCTTATTTAGTGTAAATAAATACACTTTATTGTGTATATTTGGCCTGAGCCACTGCATTTGTTGTGTTAGTTTTAAAATACAACCTACTCCTAAATGCTGTCTATGTAGTCTGTATGATATTTCCTTTTTTATATTACATATATCACTTTAATGTAGACTGTTGGAATTAAATGTTGCATTATTTGTGTCTTTTTTTAAAACATAACCCATTCCAACTATTTCAATGCTGACTATTGAGTTTGTACAATACTGTACAAACTCTTTCAGAGCTGTTGTCTCTGAAATGATAGTCTCTAGTTTTTATTTTATGACAAAACCTGCCCAGTCACTGCCTCCAATAGCAGCCTAGTAAAAGAATGAAATAGTGTGCTTGGAGTCTCTACCATATGTCTGGCCTTTGTCTCAGAAATATTACACTTTCAGATTAAATGTCCCTTAGCGTTTAGATCTGTTGTGCTACGTCAGCTACTTGATTCTGGCCTATTGCTCCTGGTATTGCAGTATAAACTACATAAAAATATTTTTTATTCATTTGAATCTAATTATATCGCGGTGCTGATCATGTATGTAAGCCAATGAATAATGTAAAAGTAAAAACAAATACTACACATTCAAACTATGTGATGCCAGAATATAGTGTCACTGATGCTGTTCGTGAGAATCATGCTGTTCTGTGACACTGCATACAGCTTAAAGGCATCTCCCATGTATGTAATTTGAAGGCTTGGTGTTTTTTTACATGTCACCCTCAAAGTTGCTTAAACAGAGGACCTTTCTCCTGCTGAATGTTATTTCCTAAAATAGTTTTTTGCATTGGTACATACAGCATCTGTCATGGCAGTGACCAGCACCCCAATATTTGCCAATCTTAGTTTGAGACTTTGAAAATGGCCAGAATTGATTTTTAAGATTCCACCAAAAATTTAGTGGCATTCAAAGTAAAGTTTGCAATTTCTGGAATTTACGATAAGTTCAGCATACAGCCCACATACTGAAACCCAAGCGCATTTACTCATCAATACTCATGAGCATTATTCATTCATTTATTTTGTTTTGTACATATTTGGGATTAATTATTTCAAAAGTAAATGTACAAGATCATTGGATTGTATCACTTTACTATAACAAATTAATTATGATCTAGGTAAAAGATTCTTGACATAAATATATACATTTTTAGAACCAGTGCTGCAATATTTTGGAGTGTGTTTCTTTTTTCAAAAAGGTACTTGGCATTCGGTTTTCAGCATATCTGGCAAAGTAAGTTAATGAAATACATCTGCAATTTGTTACTACTAAATTTTTTTTTTTAATCAAGCCTAAATGAAATAAAAGTGCAATAAATAAGTGCAATAAAATATAGTACATATAGTAAATTCTACCTTCAGCTTCCTGATACAATAAAATAGGAGAAATTATGAAGCACAAAGACTGCCAAATTTCCCCTGCATAATGTTCAAGTGTAACTGCCTTAACTTAAAGAGATTTAAAGACTTGTGAAACTTCAATTACAGATTTACTGTAAGAATATTTTTACTCTAACTTTGGAAATGAGGAAGCTCAAAAGAAGGTTTGCGGAGAGGATTAAACGGATCATGGACTTCAGTTTCTGCAGAATGTAATTTTGAAACTTTAAACATTTTAGAGTTTTCTAATTAAAGGATATTGCCATTGAAATCTATATGAATATGAACACGGTCATTTCATGATTAGCAGATGATTCCTCAAATTACAAGCTGCTTAATCTTTAGAGGTCAACCGAAAATCAATCTTCCTTAATGATCCATGTGCTGGCTACTGATAACAATAATCTTCTCCCAGCTTACAGTGCAGGCTTAAGATAGTGAAAGACCCTGACTTTCGCCTTGTAAAATTGTTGTTTTGCTAATTCAATTTTTTTGTACAATAGTGCAGTTATTTAAGAGAAAATAATGAATAAACATTTTTATTTTTTAATGATTCAATTCTGTTTACTTTTATGTAAGTATACAATTTTTTTTGCTGTAGCACTTAGAATTAAGGTTACCTATTTACTAAGCCTTTTTCAGTAATGATATCAGTAGTCCAATGAGTGGCAATGATGCGTATGTCTTGAAAGCAGATTAATGAACAGGAAGTAATACATGATTATATGGTTTTAATGCAAGATTATATGGAGGCTAAAATCTTCAGCATCAGTTGTAAATGTTTTCAACTATACTGAAAAATGTATTTAAAGCCACATTACAAAATAGCTATTAAGAGGACAATGTTTTGAAATTGGCTTTGAATAAGTGCCTCTATGACCTTTATGAGAATTGATCGATTAAAAACTTTTGATATTCCCATGTACAATCCTAAGCATGGCTACCAAGCTTACCCTTTCAGCCTTATAAGTTTTCATCCTGTTTTTAAAAAATTAATTAAAAATCAAAGATTCTCTATATGCATTATACCCATTTAATTTACATGATCAGCTCTCCTGCAGTTAATTGGCACAATCAGCTAAGGTCTTGGAACCAATAAAGTAACCATTCATAGGAATATTTGTCTGCTCATAAGAAAATTATGTCATTGAAAAAGTCCATTGTTAATTTTATTTTCTGGCTATAGAGCTGCATAAATCAAATGACATCAGACTGCAGATTAAAAGGACCTCCAGCTAACTTTTCTAGCATTTATTTTCATCAATGTTATCACACAGAATCCTCTTTATCAGCTGAAAAACTGTGATTGGGTATGACCGGCTTTTAATCCATAAAAAACATCCCACCAGATGTGTAGTGCTGGTCTATATCATGAACCCTGGTGAGGAAGTTTGGATGCTACCCTCAGGTTTGCCTTACTAGCAATATCTGACAAGTAGCTAGGCAACCAATGTAAAACAATACTTCATCAGTCAAAAGCATTGTTTATAAAAAGGGCAGTGATCAGAAGCAAGACAAAAAGGATAAATCAGAAGGCAAAAGAGGTCAAAAGCAGAGTACCAAAGGGATGTTGCAGGTATTTTGTAGTGTGCCTATATTGCAGTATTTCAACCAGTAGACTGCTGATGCACATCTATACCAAGTATTCCCAGCCTAGAGCAAAAGAATGCATAGGAAGGAGCTTGCAGATAGGATAAAGTGGGGGGGCAGTCTATGGGAGGTAAATGAGAACTATTGGTTGCCTAAATTAGAGCTCACACAAGTGAATGTTCCAGTCACTGTAGGGGATTTACCTCAGCCTGTGTTTTGACCCACCAAATCATCATGTGTGTTGACTCATGATCAAACTAATTAAAAAAAAGAGGTGATATATGAAATGAACTTATAATTAAAAAGCATTAAAACAGTCGAAATCTCATGTATTTTTCTAATTTTACTTCCTGGAATAAAAAAGTTGTTGGATTTTTTTTTCTATTTCTTCAAGCCATGTTTTATTGCATGCAGACTTCCATACAACTAGGTTAGAAATACTGCAATTATTTAACTTTTTTGGGGGGTCACCTCCTATTCTCTTGTGCCAAATTGAGCCTTATAGGATTTAAAACTCAATGCAAACTACATTGACACAAGGTTTAAAGTCCTTTAAAAAGTAAGGGGGGCATCAAATTTGAAGTTTCCTGCCTGTTAATGTTAAACTGTTTCTGCTGTTGCCTATTAGTTATTTAAAAGTTGTTTTTCTGCAACATTTATTTTGACTTTTTTTTTTACTGTCCTATTACACAGCAAGATTGTGGTTACAATCAGTAGAAGTACCTGAATTAGATATTAAAAGAGAACTATGGGGTAAGTGTTTTTCACCATAGTTCTCTTAAGGGTCACGGGAGGACATATAGTAGCTTCCTTCCGTGACCCAAAGCTCAGTATTGCGGTAAAGCTACAGCTCGCGATATACTGTGACCGCAGCAGCCGGGACGGATCCCAACATTACTGTTGAGATCCACCCAGCTGCGTGAGTGACAGTTGACTCTGCCTATGTAGAGGCAGAGCCAGCTGTACCCGCCCCCTCCCCATCCGTTCTTCCAGGATCGGAGCGGGGAAGGGGGAATCCCTGCAGGGAGCCATGACTCACAGTCATGGCTCTCTGCAGGGAGATCATCGAGAAGTGAGCAAGTGATAGTATGTGTTCGCTCACTTCCCAATCTATTGAGCCGACGTGTGACAGTTTCATTGTCACACGTCGGCCCGAACTATGAGTGTGAGTGATTTTCACTCACCTCATAGTTCTCCTTTAAGCTCTTGCAGTCTACAGTACAGTCTGTACAGCAGAGCTCAGAGAAGGGGAGGGAAATGCCACCCAAGAAGCCAGTGAGGTGTGCTGCAGTGTCAAAAGCATGCAGACAGAAGATGAGACTAGAGTGCCAGAGTGATTTGCCCATCTTTGTGCTGCTTCTCCTTTCTCTCTCAAAGCACAGGATGGGGAGGAGAGGGGGGACTAAGTAACAGTGAAACTGCAGAGAAAGAACAGGCCTCTTCCTTGCTAGACATGGCTGTGCTAAATTTCAGGACTGGATGGACAGAAATCCAAATTCTTTGGCAGGTAAATCAGCTCTCATATATGTATTTGATTTCTGTATTTAACTGTTTGACTATATTTCAGCTTTAGGTCTGAGTGTATAAATAAATGCAATAAACTATTATTATTATTATTATTATTATAATTATTATTATTATTATCCCCATCTAATGCTGCAGACACAACATGTGCTAGCTTGGAATATTGAAAAGGATCACTTCAATAATGCGCATATCACGAAATATACCTTCAAACCATTTTAGAAAGGTCAAGGGAAATGGGAAGATGAATTTAAATACAATGTTTTTGCCTCGTAGTTCAAATGTCCTGTTACATTATGCAGAAACTATCATCTTTGCCTACATTCATGTGTACTGAGTAACATAAATGTCACTGAGGTCATTGTTATTTAAGATATGCTGAAAAACATTGTTCCCAATGTCTATCTTCCTTTGTAAATCTACATATTAGACCTTTTTGTGGTTTATGGCAGTATTACAAATTCTGTCCACCTTTCTAGGCTAATGCTGGCAAACTCAGCAGTAGAAATATTGATCACATTTGTGTAAACTCAATACGGAACTGTCTGCTTAACCTATCAACATATCCGTATGCTGAAAAATGTTTTCGATGATGGGTGAATATGCTTTATCCAAACATGTAAGATTCTGTTATGTGGTGGGATTAGTCTGAAGCAGTTATTTTTTCCCCCAGATAGATTAGTATGGCTAATAAGAAATACAGCAATATGCAAGATGCAGCAACTCCTAGCACTCAATATGAATGCACCTCAATGATCTGACTTAAAGCAAACCTGAGATTGCACATGCAAGATCACTTTGATTCCTCCTCACAGTAGCATATGCTCAACTCCAATGTATTTGTTTAGTAAAGTAAATACCTGACACTTCTGTGATTCACTTCTTCCCCCACCTTAAGTTTAAGTAATAGCGCTAGTGACTGGTTCAGCACTATAAGATAGGCACAGAGAGAAAGTCCTCAACTTGTGTAAGCTTTAACTAGCATAACAGAGAGCTTACACAAGGCTTCCTCTCCTTGCTCTTACTGGCTAAGCAGGGAACCAGGGAAGCATTTGAGAATTGAGCATGTGCAGCTGCGAATTTTACCATTCTGACTGCTGATTTCAGCCGATATACGGCGGAAATCAGCCGTGCCAGCCTGAAGTGAATAGCTGAACAGTGTTCAGCTCACTTCACTTCAGGTCGGTCTTTCACTCGGCTGCCTACGGCAGCTTAGTGAATAGACCCCCATATTTCTTGTTACATCCCTATTCAGAGTGTAACATTTAAAAAATGGTCACATTGCAACCCCACCACCTCCATCCTGCCCCCACTCACCTGAATTGCAGGATTCTTCTCCCCTCAGGCTGCTTTTATTTTTCAAAAATGGTGGGTTTGACAAGATCTGAGAAGATCTGAGAAGCCAGAGCATTGCAGCCATGATACACTGATTGCAGTTGCAATGCTTTACTGGCTACAATGCAAAACAATAATAAATGCATATTCATTCTTTTATGAATATGTGTGCGTTTATTATTTATTTTAAAAAGGTGTACTTTACATTTAAAACACACCTGTAACTTTGCCCTGAGTAGACAAAGCTCAATTTATATAAACTACAATATGACAGGTTGCAGGGGGCTACTGCACATTGTATGCCTTTGTTTTTTGTGCTGCCTCAATAAATAATTCTGCAAATGTTTACCGACCCAAACAAAATCTAACATATTTCACATTAGTCTCAGTCACACAAGTTTAACACAAGGTTAAAGCTCTAAAATTTGGCAATATGGCTGTAATTTCAAAATCTCATTGTACTTATTTACAAAAAAGTGACAGTTATTTTCAGCCTCATAAGTACAGTAGCTGCTTGGCAATTTTTCCCGTTTTTTTGCATAACCACCTGAAATTTAAATGGATTTTTATTTGGATTACATGTAATGTACCCGAATCCATACATAAAATAATCCAAAATGGTGAAGTGAAATAAAGAAAATAACTTGTTTTCAAAAATTATCAAAAAATAAATAAAAAACTGAAAAGTAGTGTATGTTTATGTAATCACCCCCTTTGCTATGAAGCTCCTACATAAGATTTGGTGCAACCAATTACCTTCAGAAGTCACATAACTAGTTAAATAAAGACCACCTGTGTGAAATCTAAGTGTCACATGATTTCACTATATATTCACCTGTTCTGAAAGGCCCCAGAGTCTGCAACACCACTGAGCAAGGGGCACCACCAAGCAAGCGGCACCATGAAGACCAAGAAGCTCTCCAAACAGGTCAGGAGCAAAGTTGTGGAGAAGTACAGTTCAGGTCAGGTCAGATCAGGGTTGGGTGATAAAAAAAACAGCTGAAACTTTGAACATCCCACAGAGCAACATTAAATCCATTATTAAATAATGGAAAGAATATGGCACCACAACAAGAATAGAACTATTTTATCCAGAGACAAACACTGTTTTCGATGAACCCCTTCCTCCCTAATGAGGTTTTGATTGGCTAGACTCAACAACCCAAGACTAGACGTAAAGTATTGAAAAGAGCTCGGTGTAATCCCAAAGGGTTTTAAACCACAGTAGTCATGAAGGGTCGGAGTCGCCACTATATTCAGTAAAAAAACACTTTATTATGACAGTTTTCATGCACATGAATAAAACCAGAGAACACAAAACACACACTTATTAGTGATACTAAAACAATAATATGAACAACGTTCTCACTTTCACTCATCAGTCACTCATACGAACAAGCTGATACAATAGTTTTGTTTGCAGTGGAGCTCAAAGGAAAGAAGGTATCCAATTTGTTGATAAATAAAGTACACAATGTGTTGTTTTTAGAACAGAGCAAAATCTTTTAGTCAAGATTTATTTGTGGCAATGTGATCAACACATAAAAGTTGATGGATGTATGAAAGAAGAAAAAAAAGAAAAAAACAATACAGGTACTGGCCAGCAGATCTCATCCTCCAGCTCCTTCCTGACAGCATGCTGCCCACCTCCAGACCACTCCAGTTACTGCACAGCACTTCTGAAAGCCTGCACAGCCCACCTGAGAGTCCACACAGCCACCTGAGAGCCCATGGAGTCCACATGAGAACCTGTACAGCCCTGAGGAGAGCACGCACATGCCACCTGAGACCCTGAAGACATCAGGGCACCACCCCAGAACAACACAGAGTATGTAGCTTCATATTATTTTGTAATGCTGTATAATGTATTGCTGGAATTTGTAGTCCTCTATAGCCAGTCTTGTTACTCCCTCCCATGGCTGTCTCTTCTTGCTTTCTCCAGGCTGCCTCTCCTCGCTCACTCTATATTCTTCCCCCAAAAAAATTGCCATACTCGGCACTAGAGTGTTTGGGTTTCACTTGAAGAAAAGGTGGCAACCCTACTGGAGGTTCTAAAAAATATAATATGGGGCGTGGCTTGATGCATGTAGTGGCAAGACATGCATTGGACCATCTCCTGCTTGCTTGGCCTCTTCATCTCGCTCTCAGAAACTAAACTCACCTCATAGCTTCTCTAATGGGTGGATGGAGCAGCAAGGATCATAGGCAGACAAACAACGGTCCCACCACATGGGACATAAACCAGTTTTTCACTCGCACATTTTCTTCGACATACGTGCCTGAGGCCTCTCACGCTGCCAAGATGGCGCCGGCGGAACTCTACCAGCTCGTTCCAACGCCGCACAGCAGGACCAGGTGAGCCTGTCTCAACTTTCACCCTCACCCCCTGCCTCTGAGAGACTGTCACACCGCTCCAGGAGTGTCTTCCAGGCCTCTCTCAGCTCACATGATGGCTGGGATATGGAAGCATATATTAAAGCCATGCCCACAAAGAGGGACATGGAACTTTGTTTTACAAGATTTGACCATACATATAGTCAAGAATTGTCCACCTTAAAGAAAGATTTGAGTACCAGATCTGAAGATAGTGATCAGACCACAGCTGAATTACAATCCCATGTGTTGCTCCATGACAATGCTCTGCACGAACATACAGTGCTCCTACACCAACTCCTATTCACTCAGGATGACCAAGAGAATAGAAATCATTGCAACAATATACGTATTTGTGGCTAGTCTGAGTCCATTGAGCTCAAAGATCTGGAGGCTGATGCGACTGCGCTCTTAACCAGCTCCTAAATAAGACTAAAGATTTACCTATTGAAGTGGACAGAATACACAGAGCTTTGGGGGCTTGGTGCCCTGATCAATCGAACCCTAGAGATGTCATCTGTCGGATTCATTTCTTCAAAATCAAGGAGGACATCATGAGAGCTGCCCGCACCCAGGATGGCAACCTTTTTAATGACAACCCTGTCTCCTTACTACCTGACCTGTCAGGTCACACGCTTACCTTACGCAGAGCTCTAAAGCCTCTATTAGGAGTGATGGGTCAACGCAAGATCAAATATTGATGGTGATTTCCCTTCCAACTGATTGTCTATCATGATGGTAAATCAGCTGTTTTTCACACACTTAGTGATGTCCCGGCCTTCCTCGGTAAACTCAAGCTTCCCCATGTTGCTCTGCCAGATTGTCCATTGAAGCCAACGTTTCCTGGATTTGTCTCCCTGTCACCTTGGAAGAAGAAATTGAAGAAAACCTCAGGACATACCACAGCCTCCACTTCTTCACATACCTGAAGTGTTTGTATGTGCCTGTTCTATCGCTTGATGAAGCTTCTCCAATTGGTGTTTGAGTGGTTTACATTGCCCCCTGCGTTGGGGTCCTCATTACCGGCTTGCCCTGGGTTGGAATGCTCCCACCTGATACCGTCTCCAGGAGGCCTCCTGTGGTTGTTATTGAAGACTCCCTGTGTCTGTGCCCTGAAACTACTGGATACCTGTTGCCGCCATCTTTTATGTTTGAATGTTCCTCTACGGCCGAGCCCTCGATGGGACTTTGGCTGTTGACAAATTCTTAATATTGTGCTGTCGTTGTTTATTGTGCTGTCGTTGTTTATTGTAACTACATGAAGCAAAAAAATAGAAAAATAGGGCTTTCCAGGTGCCACTCTAGGCATGGAACACAAATATTGCACATTTAAACTGTTAAAAATTAATTTTTATTTTACAAATAAATACAAATAAATATATAAATACAAGAGGGGTCACTGAATATACCCATCGGTTGCACACCCATATCAACTTCCTACACATAATATGATCTAAAATCACAAAAGTCATGTAGCCTCCCTGGACCACACGGCCACATTCTAGGCATCGAAATTGTAATAATCATTTATAAATATTGCTAAAAATAATTGAGTTCATCATATACTGTCATAAACATGTTATAAAGTCTTGCATCAATGCCATAAACATGTTACAAAGTCTTGCATCGATGCCATACACATGTTACAAAGTCTTGCATTGATGCCTTAAACATGTTATAAAGTCTTGCATCGATGCACTATGGAACTAGTTGGTTCCATAGTACCAATCCTACCTCGAAATCCAAAGGAGTGTATATAGCCATACACAAATCCCTTCAACCTGAAATCCTACATTGATGTATGGCAGGTACTACAAGCTTCTGAGAAGGACCACACTTATTTTTCTCCGGCACATAGTTCATTTAATAGACTGGATTATTTTTTTATTTCTCAAAGACTGTTGGACAGTGCTCCCTCTGCTCGCATTGGTCAGCGCATCTGGTCTGACCACTCCCCAGTATTTTTCAAAGTAGGCATTTCTCATAACTGGCGTACACCCTTCTCGTGTTACAGGATTCCCTATGCTTGCAGGAGGTTCGGAAATCCATTCAGGATTTTGTCAATCACCATGCCACTGGCTCCACCCATCCTTTGAACCAGTGTGAAACTTTGAAATGTGTGGTCCACAGCATTTTCATAAAGCATGGGTCCACTCTCCTTGCTTCTACTTACGTAGACCTCTCCAACGACAGGCGGGAACTACTGTCTATTCTAGACTCTAGATTTCGCATAGCAAGAGATAGAGCTTGTAAATTGCTATATGAGTCTGCTAATAAATGCGGGCACCATTTGGCTAGGACCATACATCCTCGCTCTCCACATACCTTTATCCCCTTCATTTCTACTCGCCAGTCCTCCAAAATACACTCCACATCGGGTAAAGCCCAAGAATTTTTATTGCTACTATTCTGCATTGTACAATCTTCCCTACCCCCATCTTCATCAGCCCTAGGATGTGCATCTGAATTTCAAGAGGCTTATTTAGACCATACTGCTCTCCCTCCATTAGATCCTACTGTGATATGTGATTTAGACTCTTCTTTCACATTGGAAGAAAAATAATTGGGTATTCGCTCTCCCAAACCGGGTAAATGCCCTGGACCAGATGGCTACTCTTCTTTATTTTTTAAGGTGTTTACAGATATTCTCTCACGAATCTTAGCCTGCACATTTAATTCAGTGATTGACAGCAGCAGAGGGCGGGTGCAATAGCTTGTTTGCTATTGGCTATTGCAAAGTGAAATAGCCAATAGGAATTTAGCAATGCATTCCTATAGTGATTTTTTTTCTGACGGCAGCAGAACCGCCCGGCCAATAGAAAACAGTTGGGCTGAGCTAGCTGTCACTGCTAGCTCCGCCCAATCATTTTCTATTTTATTTTGTACAACTTTTTAACTGTTTTTCTATTCTGCTCGGTACCACAGAGGTACCGAGCAGAACAGACTAGCCGAATGCCACTCGGCGGCATTCGGCTATTCACTCACTGCTGTTCGGCATCTATGGGAATAGGCCGAACAGCAGCGAGTAGCCTGCCGAGGTTCGGCTCAGACGATCCAGATGTTTGATCGGCTGAGTCGAACTCCTTCTGCACTACGGGTCGGCCGAACATGCTGGGCATGTTCGGCCGACCCGAAGCCAGCGGAAGCCACCCAATGAAAGGCTGATCTCAGCCGATATGTGGCGGGAATCAGCCGTACCAGCCTGAAGTGAATAGCCGAACAGCGTTCGGCTCACTTCGCTTCGGGTCGGTTAGTCACTCGGTTGCCTACGGCAGCTTAATGAATAGACCCCATAATAGCTAATGTGTGATTTAACTCATTGAATTCATCCAAAACTGAAATATACATTTTGATAGACTGGCATGCTAAATCTAGTCAATATTTTGATTCCTCCTTTTTTAATTAGATGAATGCTCTGGAATTCTTCGTCCTCACTGTACTGACATTATGGAAAAGTAGCTGTGCTCCTAATGGTAGAAGGTATCTGAAGATCATGCGTTTTTGCATTAACATTTTTGCTTTTATTTATAAAATAATGGGTTTTTAAATACAAGATGCTGCATAGTAGTGAAGTGTATGCTATGTACATTATAACTACTTCTGGAAAAAAAAAAAGAATGAATCCTAGAAAATTACAAGAATTCAAGTAGAAGCAGGAAGGTGACTTTGTTTCACAACAGTAGATCTTTTGTTCTCTTTTTTTTTTTACTACATATTTTTACTTTTAGTGTATATGTGAGTGAAGTGAACTTCAAGTCCTCACTGATGGGTTTAGAGAGCTCTTGAATGCTGTTTTCTCCACAGTTGTACTATAAGAGGCATTTAAAGCCTTTTGAAATAGCTTTTATTCTTTCCTTCTGATATACTGTTACTGTACATTAGCTTTTACTGCATTTTTATTCTTTTACCCTTTCTTGACAAAGTAACAAGGGCACCTTGAAGTGGCATCACCTTAAAGTGGAACTGTACCCTTGGAACTAACACATACTAATGTTAATCTCTTTAAAAACAATGTATGGTACACATATTTAAATGTAAGTATGCCTAAGAAATCTAAATTTCCTATTTAGTGTTCAATAGAGACAGGGCTATTTAAGCATTTGCTTGCTTAGGTCTCATCACTATCTTTGATCGAGACCTTTTGGGCATAATGACTTTACATCATCAATATGGCTGTTACTGCTATATTATGCATGCATATCATTCAAATGCAGAGGGATCATTGGAACAATAAACTAGATGAGCAGCAATGAGGTTAGTATATAGAGATCTAAAATAGAAGTATCAGCACTGCCCATACCTTCTTTTATAACTTGCCCCCTCCCCCTAGAAAGCATCAGAATTATATTTTCTGTGTATACTGTATAACATGGCAATGCAGATATGTTCTTTGTGTCTGTATAATTCGTCTTCATTTTAAGGATTAGGGGTGTATGCCCCCATTTGTAGAATGTGCTCTGCTTTGGGGTGTCTTGATTTATTGATGGACAACTGAATCTTAAATAAGTGTTGGGTTTATTTACAAATAGGGATATACATACATTACAATTACAATTAAGTGAAATGGAGGGGGGATTTGGAAGGGTAGGTAGGGATAGGCATTGAGGTTAAGATCCTTCTGCTAGCAACATCATCATCTCTCTCATTCAGACATGCCAGGGCATTTTCTCTGTCCCTGGAAATTGGTCTTAGCCAATCTATTCTTGATTGTGGAGTCTACAAGCTTGTCTTGTCCAAGAGGTCACAAAGGTTACCATTGTTCCTGCTTGTGAGCTAGGTTTATGCAGTTCACATAGGAAGAAGGTTCCATCATATGCCCCTGCCCCATCCCATCATGTATGCTGCATTGCTGAACAGGTGTGGTCTGCAGGGGGTCTAGATTGTCCCAGGAGATAATGACCCTCAGGCATATCTTTATTCATCAGTCTCCCTGCTCCAAGAGCCCTTTTATGATCCTCATTTGCATATCACATAGCCACCTGTTGATTGTTCAGGAGTGATCAGAAGTCAAGGAACAACTTTTTTATCAAAGCTTTTACATATATATATAAATTTTGTTGGCTCCAACATCGCCCCCTAGTGGTAGACACAGATAATACAGCTTAGTTTCAATTCAGATATAAACCCAAGTCTGCCACTTCTCTTTGGGACCCTTCTATTTCCTTCATTCCAAACAAAGCAGTCAATAAAGTGTGTGTACAGACACAAGAGCATGTAAGAGGAAATGTCCATAAAGTGTAGGGAATTCTCATCTCAGAAAACTGTCACAAGAAAATTAACCCCATTGGAAAATGTATACTCAACTCTTCCCTTACTTCCTGACTTGGCAGAGAGTCTATCCACTCTATCCAAAGTAAAGAAACATGTTTTTAAATTCAGTACAGGCTCATATCTTTTACCTCACCTTCAAAAGATTCAAATACCCTGGCTATCATGCAGATGGTATGATGTTCATAATGTAACTGACCAGGAACAAGTGTGCAGTACAGGAGTCCTGACCTCTCTCTAACTGACTGCGTGTCATGAAAATTGAACTCTCTGTGTTTAATAAGCCAATGCCAGCTACTCGCTTTCTTCAGCCTACAAGAGACTTTCTCTCTTACCGACATTCCCAATCTTCTTCTAGATACAGATGGGTACACTGTGCTTAGGCATGGGCCCTCTATTAGATCAAATATACAATACAGCATCACAGTCATACTTTACTTCATCAGCTTTCTGCTGATGTCATTTTGTGCTGGAAATAAGTTTCCAACGATATCCAAAAACCCCTCATAGCCCAAGTAACTGCAAACCACACTTTGAACATTAAAGAATGTTTCCTATGACCATCCAGAGGTAGCATATGTAATTATTACCCTTACCATAGAGGCCCTAACCTAGTCGTGCTAAGAATATAAATATATCTGTATTTTGTTTGGTAAAACATATACAGTATATGACTACATACAGTTAAAGGAGAACTATGAGATGAGTGATTTCCACTCACCTCATAGTTGTAGCCGACCTGTGACAATGAGACTGTCACAGGTCGGCTCAGTAGATCGGGAGGTGAGCGAACACATACCGGGTTCGCTCACCTCTCGATCCTGTCACGGCTCTCTGCCGTGACAGGGGGAGGGGCTGGATTCCCCTCTCCCCGCTCCCATCTGCCAGCGCTGACTGGCAGAACGGACGGGGGAGGGGGCGGGTACAGCTGGCTCTGCCTCTGGATAGGCAGAGCCAGCTGTCACTCACGCAGCTGGGCGGATCCCGACGTCCAGGTCGGGATCCGCTCTGGCGTCTCAGTATACCGCGATAGCTCGCGGTATACTGAGCTTAGGGTAACGGGAGGACGCTAGTTTGTGTCCTCCCGTTACCCTAAGGAGAACTATGGGGAAAAACACTGACCCCATAGTTTTCCTTTAAAGGATGTGCAGAATGCAATCTTCAAGCAAGTTCCAGGCAACCTTGGTTCTTTTCCAGAGAGTGGTCAAGAATTTATCACAATAAAGTCCTAGTTAGCATATGTTTGAGGTGCCTCAGCCAAAGGAATACCTGCCACCACATCGCATACATCCATGTACACCCCAAATATATCTTTCAGAGATGCCAATAATGCAATTACCTAATAAGTCGCATTTAACTGGATTTGTTCTGTAATGTTAAATGTTTCATAATGTTTTCAATTAATCAGGCCATGCCTCCTCTGCTGCCTCCAAGATTCTGCAGCTGAAGAAATAATTACTGTTTGATAGAATTTGGTGTGTTTCCACACACTGGCTTTGGAATAGTTACATTAACCACTTCAAGACCAGGTGTTTAGACCCCCTTCCTGGCCAGGCCATTTTTCAGTATTCAGCGTTGCGGTACTTTGACTGAAGTTTGGGACCGATCGGCACCCCATACACGCGATCCGCCGGCTCTACAGCCGGGGGATTGCTTGTATGGTAACAGGCACCGCTGCCTGTTTTTAAATTTCGGGCGTTTCCCGCTCGTGCACGCCCAGCGGCGCGCGCAAGGGGGTGTGTCTGAGTGGACGTCTAAAGACGCCCGCTCAGATCTAGAGAGCTCGGGCCGGCCGTTTTTTTAATACGGCCGGCCCGGAAGTGGTTAATAAAGCTTTTGTGGCAATCTCCTGACAAGATCTTTTAAAACACATCAAGAACAGTGTGGGGTATTCCCACTACACTAGATAATATGCTGCCCCTGCGCCTCAAGTTGGACATTTGCTTATGCAACTGAGTTGTGTGAAACTCTCTGAAGTGAAGGCACCTATTGCTGGACTATTAACCTTGCATTGTGCAGGCAATGGACATTATCAGAGGCGTAACTAGAACCTTCAGGGCCCTGATGCAAGAAACCATGAAGGGCCCCCCCAACCCCACGGCACTGCATGGTTAACAGGAAGGCTGAAAAGATCCCCAGCAAGCGTGGGACCTCAGGCAGCCGCTTGTTTAACATTTTAGTGCCGGTGTTCTGTCGAGAACGCTGACCCAGTATCTGTGTTCATGTACAGAAGGGATTAACGAGGAAACCGGCATTTATTTACAAAGTATTAATTTGTAATTGTTAATTGTGGCCGTTAATGATATGCCGTCCGTGGCAGTAAATGATGGGTGGCAGGAAATGATGGACGGAATATTATTATCGGTCACAATTAACGATTTAAACAAAATACTTTGTAAATAAATGCCGGTTTCCTCGTTAATCCCTTCTGTACATGACCACAGATACTGGGTCAGCGTTCTCGACAGAACACCGGTATCTGCGTTTAGTATCGGGGCATTTTCACGAGTATGAGTACTTGTGAAAATGCCCAGTATTAACACTGGTTTATCCCTACTTAAAAATATAGTTGGAGCTATTCTGCATTGCTGTACAATGATTATACAGCAATGCAGAATACCACCAACTATGTGGTACACCGGAGGGGCTGTAGAGCCCTGTGCCTATCAGTATCAGGCACCACTGCTTTGGGAGGGAGAGACTCATTTTTGGGGGGAACCCCTCTCAAAGCACCCTCCTCAATCCTAAGGAACATGTGGGTTGGTATTAGCATAGCAGGGGATTGCGTGCTTTCTGCTCACTAGTTTTGGGGATACTAACCTGCATGTCTGGCTTGCCAGGCTGGTTAGTTCTGGGAGGCGAAGGGTACACATCCTATTAAAGTATCACTATTTCAGGCACACATTGTATCATTGTTTATGTTTTTTAAGCACTGCCTTACCCTTTCTTTTTGTTTTGCCAAGGTCACTCACAGACATGCAGACTGTGTACTGATGCCCTTCAGTTACATTACTCCTACTCACTGCTCCTCAGATATCACACACTATCTCAGTGACTATTTGTCAGGTACAGAAGTTCAAACGTCTATTGCTTTACTTGTGCCTTAAACACTTCAGTTGATAGTGACCCTTTTCTTCCTGACAGGAGTCATGAGCTGTGCACTTCTGTTCACATGCATCCAGCATCTCAATTGCTTTCTTACACTGACAGAACAAAGATGCACAGTCTTTTCTATGCCCTAGTAGCTCCACCAAATGTCACTTTTTGTCCTATTAGAACAAGTAGCTTCCTCTTGCTGTTGAGAGTGGGGAAAATTGGTCTAGGATAAATCCTGTACAGAATGCACTTTCGTTTATGTCAAGAGAAACCAGACAACAAGTTCAATTTCAAACTCTTTAAATACACAAATCCATAATAATGTATGAACTTTGAAAAGTGCTTATCATTTCTAAAAGCAAAGTATATATTAGCTATATTAGTACTTAATTTAAGCTGTGTGTATGTATGTATGCTGATATGTAATATAATGTAATATTTTCAATGCACTTTTTCTCCACTAGAGACCGCCAAATTATAATAAATTATTAAAATGCTTGTAAAACTTTTTCCATTTGTTTATTTTATCTATTGAAGTCACATATAACTTGGCTGTAACTTTTATGTTTTAAACTTGGTTATAATATTTAAACTGCTAGGTAGGTAAGATCAAATCCTAGATACATCACAGATTCATCGTTTTTCAGTTCTCTTAAATATTTGCATGCCTGACCTATGGGGAATCACCTGATGTAGGAATTCAGGTTAACATGAATTGCAGGATGCTCAGCAGATTGGACAAGCCTTCATGCATTTATTTATGAGAATTAAAAACATTGCCAGGTCACCTAGTTCTCAAACTGATTCACTCATCACCATTAAAGAAAAATTCCAAATAGTGCAAGTACGTCTTAGATTTGCAACCACTGTGCTAGTAAATTGCTGTATTCAAACTCAGGTAACCTTACATACAAATGACATAGCATACCTTAGAATAGGAAGAAAGATCAACCTCTGCCATCAACCTCTGAATAAAATCTCTCTACAGAATCTGCCAATATGTCACTAGGATCTACATTAATGAATGACAATCTTGCAAATGTTTCAATCAAGTTAGGGTAAAAACAGTGTCTGTATCAATATACATACGAGAGACATCGCATTTTTCATAGAATGATATAGAAGTAATAAATAAAGTGCTAAATGTGCAGCGCTAAAAGGTGATAATTAAGTAAAAGTCTTTAATATCACAACAAGTAATGTAATTATAAGGTGTTATAGTGCAAAAAATCAACTAAAACAGCAGTGTTCAGACAATAGTGATGGTGCTATTAAATAGCTATTAAATGGCCTCAGTGTGAACAATTCACTCTTTTATCACCCTGCAGGTGATAATTTCAAACAGTGTATAAATAGAGATCAAAAAACTGTAAATCACTGTTTGCCAGCCAAAACAATAGAATTTTTAAAACAGTCCCAAGTGGTGATCCATTTAACATAAAAGCAAGTGTGATATAAGTGATATACTTCAAAGTGAGTCCGAAAAAAACTTCAAATGAATTTTTCAAGATGTTGGATAAATTCTTCCCACACCACTGTGCTTCAAGTGTCCAAAAAATGCCCCCTATGGGGTGCGCACTCACCCCACTGCTGAGGTGATAAAGCAGTAATGACAGATCAGAGGGTCCACATCCCAGGTGTCTCTCCCGTCAGTGTCCCGTCCATCATAGGTTTATAAAATTATAAAAGAAACCTCCTCATGGTGTAGTAGATATAAACGTTTATTTGCAAAAAACATAGAAAACTTACAGTTAAAATCAAGAAATCCGGCCGGTGCAATGCAGCGTCTGGATCGTCTGCAACTTCCTGGTTGGACGTGGTATCAACTAGAATAGACCCGCCCCGACGCGTTTCGTCATGGATGACGTCCTCAGTGGGTCACAGGTCTATCCATTGATACCACTTTGGAGCTTATATAGCCAATGTTATATTCATTACCTAAAAGTTACCACTAGATGGCCTCGTAGTACATCCGTTATTTAAGCGTTATTTTAAAAGGCAAACAGATACATCTTTCTACAGCAACTCATATTGAAACATTTACAACAACCATTTTATATGGTGAGCATCATATAAAGAGACACAATGATATATGTAAAAAGATAAAGAGATATATTAGAATGGTATATTAAAAAGATATATTCAATTTTTTTTAATATTAAAAAGGTATATTAAAAAAAGGTATATTAAAAGGTATATTAAAAAGGTATATTAAAAAAGGGGGTATATTGTCCGTTATTTATTGGTCAGAAAGCAATTCAAATCAAATTCTATATTCAATCCTTTGGGAACCATGGTGTCAAGTAAAAAAATCCACTTGGATTCATTTTGTGACACTTTCTGTATGAGGTTAGTGCCTCTCCAATGTTTTAACACTTTGTCTATTTCAGGGTTCAGAGCGCAGCAGCTTTTATACTGTACCTACTCACAAGCGCAGATTTTAAAATGTTCTATACGATATAGAAGTAATACAGGCAAATATTATATCAACTTTTTTCAACATATTCCCTTTTGACTTACTGTAGATGCATTTGTTCCAGCATTGCTTTAAGATATGGACCTTATCTGAAAAGTTACTTTCATCTTGGTCTTTCAACCTGGTGTTGACAGAAAACATTACTTTACCATCATACGTTTCTTTTTCCACTAATATTCCTGTAGATGAACACACAGAGGTCTTACCTGTAATGGGCCAAGTTTGTTGTAAATGTCTAGTTACAGTTCACTGTGTTGGGTCATTAAAATTCACCCAGTCTAACTTAAAGAAGAACTCCGGGCAAATTATAAATGAATGGTTGCAGTGGCCCACCCCTGAACTGCAAAGGTTAATTGGTTGTTTTGGTCTAGGGTCTAAAATAAAAAAGATACACCCACCCGATCCACAATCATGCGGCAGTGACTGCTCACGACTCTCCCCTCCGGTTGTGGAATGTCGCTCAACGTCCTCAAGTCCAATGCAAGTCAATGGACTCATACTAAATGTGGGGACATCAGTGGGGCTAAAGGTGCCCATACACCTTACAACCATCGCACGACTTTCATCGTGCGATGGTTGTAAGGTGAATAAATATTTGTACGATCTGCCCATCTTGGGCAGGCAGATCGTACTTGCGATCATCGCAAGCACTCCGTGCCGAGGGGAGGGTTTCCGATGGTTGCAGTGCTGAGCGGGCAGTGTGCGTTTGCGCACACCGGCCCATTCGGCATATGTCTTCCGAGAATGCCACTAACCCGCCGAAAATCATACGATTCTCAACGGGTTTTCAAGCGTGCTCGGGAGACAAAAGACCTGCGACTGTAGAGTAGAAACGGTTGCACGCCTTCCATACACCTGTCGATTATCGTACGATCGCGGGATCACCCGCAATTATCGTACGATAATCGGCAGGTGTATGGGCACCTTTAGACTGCTGGAGCTTGGAAGAGAAGAGGCTGCAGGGACTGTTCCAACAGCCAGGCAGGGTCAAAGAACAGGTGAGTATTTTTTTTATTTTAGACCCTAAACTAAAACGAGCACCTAACCCTTGCAGTGCAAAGATAGCCCTACTGTTAGGGTTAATTTGTAATTTGCCTGGAGTTTTTCTTTTAAGCATGATTAAACCCCAAAACACAACAAAATAATATATTGCACCTTACCAATCCTTAAATGTGGTGTCTTTAGGCTTTTTTTCTTTATTTTTACCCAATGATCGGGCTAGTAACACACTTCCTGTTTCAGGATTTATGGTGGAGCAATGGAGCCTCCCTTGGACAGCATTAATGTCAAGACTTAGGTGGACTTGACTAACAATTTAAATCTGAACTCTAGCTAACACTTTTTAGGAGGTTACAACAACAGTTTGTATTTCCTTTTGGGATAAAGGTTTTAAATAAATGAATAAAAGCTGACCATTGTAAGCACTCATATCAGAGTTAAATAGTTTGTCTCAACCCTCTATCTGGCACATTTGCTGGACTGCTTGGTCTGTGAAGAAAATTGAAAAATAACAGACTTGCAGGCCTGATTACCACGTGAAAATAAATGGGGAACAAATCCCAATGCAGCCAACACATCTAATAATTGATACGCTGCAATATATTAAATTTTTGCTTTTGGGTTCAGTGTACATTTAGTAAGAAAGTATATTACTGCTGTGGAAGAATCACACAGCAAAAATGTAAAAAAATGTGTCAGTCATTTATGAACAGAACCTGAAAACTAGCTCAGTCATGAAGGGGTTAATTCACCTGGAACCTATGACAAAAATGATAAATCACCTTTTTATTTAACCAATGAATATAAGCAAAGATTACACATTGCTATGAATGATTCTATGAACTGATCACAATTTTTAAAGTGTATATGTGGGCATAATCTAAAATAAAAGCATATTCGGCACATCTCTTCTTTAGATGCACATTCTTTATATTGTATATATTTAAAAGCATTGCAAGCACAAAATGTCACTTTATTCCTTTAGTGGGTTGACAGCCCACTGCTACACTAAAATCCCAATATCAGCCCTATCCGAGTTCTTCCCTGCTGGACTACAGAACACCCTGCCCTCTGCTCTCTATAATTCCTTCACTCTCATACTATCTGCCTTCTGTTTCTCCCTTTCTCCCTAGGCAGAGCTGACAACACTGCTTACAATTTTAGTGCAGCGGGGGCACTTTATTTTCAGCACAAATAGGAAGTTCGGAGCTGACTGAAATTTTGGCAGGATCATCAGTACCTTATGTGCTGTCCAATCAGCTCTGGGCGGGGAATTCTCTGTCCGTTGCTTGGCATAACCAAAGGGGTGGGGTTCATTGATGTCATTGACCTTATAAGGCTGCATGGTTATATTAGCTCAATGACATTTACCTAAATAATATCAGCACAAGAATCCCACCCCTTTGTTTATGGTCAGCTGAGTGGTGAAAATGCCCTGATCCACAGTTGGTAGGAGGTCCATGTAGCCTCCATGTTTGGTTTAGCTCAGGTTTGAACCAGGTTTGGTCCAAACTTGATCCTATCCCTAATTATGAATAATGGCATAAGAAGCCTGTAAAGAGACTGTTTTAATAATTGTTGCTGATTAAGAGATCACCACAAAGAATCAATTCTTTGTCTAGTTAGGGCAAAGTAACAAATTCCCTTAATGTACCTGCCCCCTGTAGCACATGTTGGCCTTTCTTACACTCCTATGCTGCTCCGTTTATTCACAGGGAGTAAGGAAAAGCCTTGTGTGAGCTCCAAATCACTCTAGTGGCTGTAGTAGATGACACGCTTCTCCATACCAAATATTTGCTCCTGGTGGTCTAATAGAAAGGTGAGGGAGCATAGGAAAGATGAGTGGGCACTTTTTGGGAGTTGGACATTGAAGTAAGCCTGTTGCTTTCCCTTACATGGACAACAGGTTTGTATTAAGATATCAACACATTTCCTTCACCACCTTTGTACAGGTATATGAGCATAACATTGATAAACGTTGTTAACCTTGTTCAATATAAACTATTTACCTAACATTTACATAATCATATGTGTTTAGATAATGCCATGCATGGACACCTAGAGCTTCTCCGCTATATTATATGCCTTCAGTTCTCAAAAGAAAGATCTAAACAATAAACAGAATTCGAAACACTCTTTACAATGATATCTAATACAACTTTCATCTTTTCAGATTCTAAGATTCTTTGTAGAGTGCAAACAATTTGCTTACAATAATTATTTAAAGATGGGAACAAGAAATCAGGATCTAGTTTTCCATGAATAGTGGTAAGATCTCTTCCACAAGATGCGTCTACAGATGGAGCCTGAATCCACAAAGGCATAGTGGTAACATAAAATTCCACTTTCACTTATGTTGGCGCTCTGGTTTACATTGCTTTTAGGAAGGTTGTCCTTTAACGTCTGAACACATCATTGACGTCACAATTGCACCAGATTTACGAAAAACAAATTCAAACCCTGTCTAAAACTTGTCAATGAGACAGGCAGCTAATAATAAAATTCTGAATTATAATAGAAATACCAACTTTAACCACTTGCTGACCAGGTGTTTAACCCCCTTCCTGGCCAGGCCATTTTTCGGTATTTAGCACTGCAGTAATTTGACTGACATTTATTCCATCATGCAACGCTGTAATGAAATGAATTTTATACTATTTTTTTGGGACAGATAGAGCTTCCTTATGGTGGTATTTAATAATCACTGGGGTTTTTATTTTTTACTATATTAACCTCCTTGGCGGTATGATTCTTTTCTGTTTCGTATCTTTTTCGGCTCAATTTTTTATCGGATTTTTTAAGGGAAGAGGCCCTTATCCCCATTGGCACGGGGACAAGGTGCTTTTCCTCGAGCGACCCTGGAAAAGCCCCCTCCCAGTGCCAAGTGCATGTGGCCTGGTAGGGCAGGGAGGGGGGGGGGCTGCTCGCTAATCCCCATTTTCCTGCCCTGCCAGACCTGTGCTCGGATCAAGGGTCTGGTTGGGAAATTTAGGGGGGACCCCACATCTTTTTTCACCATTTTTGGGGGTGAGGTTCCTCCTTAAAATTCTTACCAGACCTTAAGGGCCTGGTAGGACTTTGAGGGGGAACACCACACACTTTTTAAAAAACAAAATTGTAACTTGGGGTCCCTCCTAAAATTCCTACCAGACCTAAAGGGTCTGGTATGACTTTTGGGGGAAACCCCACACTTTTTTATTTTTTTTTAAATGGGGTCCCTCCTAACTTTCCTACCAGACTTAAAGTCTCGGGTATTGTTTGGGATGGGGAAACACATGCTTTTTTTATTATTAAATGTCATTCTTTTCTTTATAAATGTCCCTTTTTCCTGCAGCAGGTTCTATACGTCGTACAGATGCACCACTTTACAGGCAGTTTAAGGGGACCCCCCCTGGCAGATATTTAAAGGAATTTTTTTTTATTGTTAACTTTAAGTGATGTTAAAATCACTGTTCCTTTAAAACTGTATTTTTTAAAAGTTTTTTTTTCATTGATTCATGTCCCCCAGGGCTGTACCCAGACACCCATACCCTTTTTATGGCCAGTAAATTGCATATAAGCCTTCAAAAAGGGAACAATTGATTTTCAACATTCTTGCCCCGTAGACTTGCATTGAGTTTGAATTCAGACTTTTTCCATGTTTTAAACTTCGAATTCAAACTGCACTCAGGTCTGTTCGGCCCATCACTATTGCTGACCTCAAGAAAAATGCATTACTGCTAGTTCTACATTGTGTATATCAGAGAAGGGGTGACTTTATAATAAAGAAGAATGTCTTTGTTATAGGGGAAGCCCCTAGGGCTGAGGAATGTGGTAGGTATTCCTCCTCTTTAAACATCCCCTAGGCTAAATGGTGGTCATGTACCTCTAAATGTTTATGCTTGAATGGAGTTAGGCTGGAAATGTATTTTTTTTTAAAAATGCTATCCAAATTTTAGCCGAAGGATCGGCCGAAGCTACGGCCAGATCCTTCGGCAGCTTCGTGAATAGACCCCTTAGTCTTTTGAAATCCGTGTACAGCTACACATATACTGGGGTAGGTAGAGACATTATTGGGACCATTGGGATTATCTGGGGTGCTGCATGTAAATGTTACAAGGAACATGGAACATGATAATGGGAGGGGAGAGCATACTGAGCAAAAATATAACCTTATCAGTCTGTTCCTGCTCTTTCACTGTTGAAGCTGCAGGCTGGGGATGCATATCCCTTTTATAGTTTACGAATGTAACAGAGAAACTGGTATCATTCACCTGTCTATTGTTTGTAAATATCAGAACTAGATGGATGAAATACAAATAGTTTGGTGGGTAAAACTGCTTCATCTTTGTATTCATATGTTTGCTTGGAGCTCATTTTAATCTGTAGGTGGTGGCAGTAAAATTAAGTTTAAGGTGCATGGGGCTATTTGGGATTAATGCCCTAGTTCTTAATGCAGGCCTTGCATCAACCAAAGGTCTGTGATGCTACCCTCATGAAGACACCGCAAAAGGAAACTTTAAGGTAAGTATATTTTTGCTTTTCTTTCCTGACTTGCACTTTCTCTTAACATATAACAGTGCTTTTTAATGTGGGGGTCTAAGAGGTAAGTGAAACTTGATGCAAGGGCAACTTTAACATAGTTTTAGGTGGGTAAGCCGCACAGGAGAATCCAGATGGCACAGGAGAGTAGACATGTGCACTGGCAAAAAAATTTTTTGTTTTGATTCGGATTTTGCGTTATTTCGTTTTTCGGGATTCGGGTACGAAATTCAATTCATTTTGGGAAAATTAGTTAGCGGTAGTCTGGACGAAATTTCGTATGTTGGACAAAATTTTGTTGCAGCAAAATGACATTAGGAAAAAAAAAAACATTTTTTTTTTAGTCAGCAGAAGAGGAAAAAAAAAGCATAAGGTTCCCCTCCAATTCTTACCAGACCCTTTAGGTCTGGTAGTAATGTTAGGAGGGACCCCTCCCCCAATTTGAAAAAAAAAGTGCATGGGGTTCCTCCAAAATCCAGATCAGGCCCTTTAGCTCTGGTAGGAATTTTAAGGGGGAACCCCAGCCCCCCCAAAAAACTTGGGATCCCCCTAACATTCCTACCAGACCCTTGATCCGAGCAATGTCCTGGCAGGGCTGGAAAGGGGGGGCGATCAAGCGCCATTCGGGTCTGTGAGGTGTCATATGAAAAGTATTATGACACCTCGGCTCACAGACCCTAATGGCATTCGGAAACTCAAGAATAGCATTCGGGAGTTCCCGAATGCTATGTAGTATTTGACAGCTGAGAATGTCAAATTTCGTCCAGACTACCGCTAACGAATTTCGGAATAGGAAATTCGGATTCTTTTGCATTCGTTATATCTGTAATTTGGAATTCGGATACATCCGAATGTCCGAATTTCCGAAATTTCGTCCAAATTTCGATTCGGAACTAAACGAATCGCACATGTCTACAGGAGAGTGCAGAGTAATAGTTAAGAAGCAGAAGGCTGGGAAGGCACAGGAAAAGGCCTGCCCCCATGTTGTCACTGTGGATATCTGTCAACTTCCCCTAGGGCAGGAGCAGCACTACCTTATGGGACTACTTGCATGTCTTTAGGATGCAGGACTCTGGGCAATACCTCTCCATTGGCTCTGGGCTGCACCTCGACCAACCTCCTCTCTGCTATTGTTGGTAACTATGCTGTGTGTTTGAACAGGTGCTGTCATTAGCAACTGGGATGACTAAAGCCTGTACAATATTGTATATAAGAAGTTTTAAGTAAAAGTTTAAAAAGGCTCTTGTGTGTAGCCTGATCCTTCCCCAACCTCTAAGATGGGGGTTTCTCCAGGAAGCGAGCTTGTGGTGAGCTGGACTGCTTCTGTAGCAACTAAGAGATTGTATGTGGGGAAAGTTCATGGCAATACTGGTCAGGCCAGGCACAGGTTGCTCTCAGGCGTGGGCTGCGCCATGAAGGGGCGAGGTGCTGTGATTCTGCCTGAAGCCATAAGTACATTGAGAGCCCTGTGACCTAAAGTATCCCATGGGATCTGAGCCACTAGAAAAGCAGCCAGGGAAGCAAAGTGTTAAAGCCAAATTTAGATGAAGCCTGGTGCTGTGCAGTTGAGACACATGAAAAGCCTGCAGACAAGAATGTGGCTACTGCAGATTACGCTAGTCCTGGCGGTGTGCACTGCCGCGACGCTACAATAATAACCTTACATACACTGACAGAGTAATATATACTTGACATTTCTTTATACTTAGACTTTAAACGTTAGCATTTAGCATCTCTTGTTTATTTCCTCAGAGAATGGAAATTATTACATCTTCTTAATCCTGCATCAAGTACAGATTGACCATTTTTTCTGTTTTTGCACAGTAGAAAAGAAATTACAGTAATACATGTCACACACATTTCACTGACTACAAATGGCAGCAAGTGTAATTAAATGTTGAAACAGCAAAAAAATATACTGTTTGTGTATATATACAGTGTTTATATATACTCTATATATATCTATAGATCTATATATATATATTTTTTTTTTCATTTTAATTGTCACAATATAAATTATGCAACCTTCTCTGTCCAATGATCATATTTCAGTTATTTGTCCCCCCACCTTTTGTCCTCAGTAATAAAAGACTGTTGTGTTTCATAGTGGCTGTTATTATGTTAAAGTTTTAAAAGCCAGTAATTATTACAGGTATCTTTACAGCATATACAGATATCGTTCAGTACATAAAATGAATTATTTTTGGCTGAGGCTAGCATAGTAAAATATTAAATCATTCTACATCCTAAAGGTCTTTCTGAGTTTCAGTAGCACACATCAAAGATGTTCTTTCAATGTAATTTCACTATAGTTGCGGCACAAAGCAGACCTGGTGAATGTGAATTAAGTGGGGAATTGCACATTGCATCCTCAGACCTTATAAACAAAGGAGAAAATTCAGAGGACAATAAATTGCTATTAGGAGACAGAAAAGTGTGGCCAGAGACAAGTGAAGTCAAGGAAACAGAACTAATGACATCATTCGGTGAAAGCAATGTATTATACAGCGGCAACACAAGCAATAATTGTCTAGCTTGAGAGAAAAAAAGCCACAAGCTGTAAATCAAACACAGAGCACACAATTCCACAAGATGTCAGCAGAGCACTAGAAAATAAAATAGTTGCAAGGCTTTTACAGTAATCAGCAATGTGTACAGATTTCTTTTGTGGGAATAAAATTAACCAAGGTTGCCACCCATGCCTGATTTCCAGGAATAGTGCCAGATTTTCAAGGTCGGTCCTTGGAAACATCCCTGTTTTTTTTTTTTTCGATACTGGCAAACAGTATACAAGATAACCTAACCTGGCCAAAGATTTGGCCCAGATTGCACCAATTTGCTTGAAGTGGATATTTAAGTATGTGCCATTTACTGAGTTTCAAGCATCAATCAGGCATTGCTGGGGCACATATATGTAGTCACATAGTTGGTTAGGTTGAAAAAAGACACATGTCCATCGAGTTCAACTTATAGAGAAAAATGTATTCATGTTACATGTGTTACATTTTGTTTATTTCTTAGGATTGGCAGTTGATATTGTTTTATGGTCTGTAAGGCTGAGGCCAAGAGCTAGGGAGCAATCCTCAAAGTACGGCATTAGAAAAACTTGTTTACAACTTGTCCCCTTATGGTTCAACCACCCTGATCACTGAAAAATCTATCACCCAAAGATTTATGTCTAGATTTAGGTTATTGTAAACCACTTTTTATTCTATACATATGAATTTTTAACTTTGCAGTGGTGAAAAAAAATGTTTTTCCTTGCCTCAGACATTGTCACCCACACATACTCAAGTAAATTAAAACAAGTAAACATGCAACATTTGTAGGGTAACCAATGGATAGAAGACTATCACCACTCTAAACTCCTCTCAGAGCTCCCCATACAGGTGTGTATTGTGGGTGCTGTGGGTGTGTGTTGTGGTGCCACGGCCTGTCACGATATGTCATAGTAATACTAAAGGAAAAGTCGCACACTACTGACACCACCGTAGTTAAAGCTTTATTCAGCTCTAGTAGTATGCATGATGCTGTACCCACTCCCAAACTGTCCACCTCTGGCACTTTTCACCCTTATGGCTTAGGTGTATGATCAAATGATCATAAGGGGTTCATACACTAAAGCAGGTGAACAAGAGCAGGGAAAACACTCTTACTATGTGCCCATAGTGATGGCAGTCCCTGAACCTATGTAGATGATTGCACACTCATGTTCAATGTGTACAGTTTGTGTTGAGTATGGAAATAATTTTGCTTTAATGCCTTGTGCAAATTAAATACCATTGTGCAAAGCAAAACACAGTAGGAGGTCTAAAAGCTGTACACCATGCTATTAAAGCAAAAAAGCCAGCATATATATGGGTATTCATCACTGGAATCTCCATTTCAAGCACAAGTTTATGAAATCCTGTATGCCATCTGGTGTGTAAATTTCTGTGGATGAAGATATACACATGCACAGTACAATTTTTTTTCAAATCTCCTTTAACTGCTTGAAGACCAGGTGTTTAGACCCCCTTCCTGGCCAGACCATTTTTCAGTGTTCAGCGCTGCAGTACTTTGACTGACATTTATTCTGCAATGCAACGCTGTACTGAAATGAATTTTATACCATTTTTTGGGGACAGATAGAGCTTTCTTTTGGTGGTATTTATTTATTTACCACTGGGGGGTTTATTTTTTACTATATTCAGGAGAAATTACTGGAAATTTTGAAAAAATATTTTTTTTTAACATTTTGTTATAAGACAACTAACATTACCCACTTTTTTGGTAAAATATAAAAGACAGGGGTCACATCGGGTAAATAGACACCAAACATGTCAAGCTTAAAAATTGCACGCACTCGTGAAATCGCAAAAAAACTACCATACCCAAAATTGGCCATAGGCAACGCTTTAAAAGCTTTTACCGCTCATCAGTTTAGTGTTATCAGTGATTGATGGCCCTAGAATTATTGCTCTCACTGCGACGTTCGCGGCAATATGTAACATGTGCGGCGTAATGGGCGCAATCATCGTTTTCACAGGTATGCGCGCCTGACGCATGTTTACATACGTGTATGTAGGGGTGGGGACTTTAAACAAAAAATGTGTTTTTTTTAATTCTTTTTTATGTGTCACTTAAAAACTTTTTGGGGGAAACTTTACATTTTTTGCCTATTTTTTTTTCATTTAACTTTTTTGCTATCACAGAGGGGGCTGAGAAACCCTATATGTGATAGCAAAAGAAGTGACAGGTCCTCTTTATGGAGACCCCCCCTGAAGAAGCTGATGAAGCAGAGATCTGCTTCATCAGCTTCTCTCCAGCATCTGAAGCTGGAGAGTGACACGAGAATGCGGAAGTGATGTAATATACACCACTTCTGTATTCTGACACTGGAGAAGGGACCGGAGGGAGACCGTGAACCGACCTCCCTCTAATCCCCTGTCAGAGAGGCACAGCGGAGCCCGGGATCAGCGTGACAGTGGGAGGGGGGAGCTGCGGAGGAGGGGTGCACATACAGGGACCCCATACAAGCGATCCGCCGGCTCTATAGCCGGTGGATCGCTTGTATGTTAACAGGCATCGCTGCCGGTTTTTAAATTATTCGTCTTTACCGCTCGTGCACGCCGCGCGGCACGCACGAGTGGGTGGGACTTACAGGACGTGTATACACCCCCAGTTACATCCAAGAAGCTCCCGGCCGGCCGTGTATACACAACGGCCCGCCGGGAGGTAGTTAATGATAGTTAATGATAGCAGTTCACACTTGATACAGTTTTATATCTGCAGGTTATTCACAACTTCGATGTTTGTGGTGATATGTAACATGTGTGGTGCAACCGTCGTTTGTGCACGTCTGTACACCTGATGCTTTTTGCATTTGTATGTGCATGCATGTGGAGCCGGGGGACTTATTTGTGTTTTTTTTCTTTTTTATAAGCAACACAGATATAGTGACAGGCCCTCTAATGTCCCCTATGGACCTCCAAAGAAGCCGATGAAGCAGAGATTTGCTTCACCAGCTTCTTCTCCGGCAAACAGCAGCCAGAGAAATAACAAACTGAATTTAAAAGTGATGTAATACACATCACTTCGGCTTTCAGTGATTGGAGGGGTGATCAGCCACTGGAAGTGTGATGATCTCCCTCCAATCAATGTACACAGACCCGCCATGCCACTCCCAGGCCCGGCTAACTATAAAAGGTGAGGATTAATAGGGATTGAGCCTCCAGAAGATTTTGTTTAGTTTTTTTGTTAGGTGGGGGCCAGCGGAGCCCGGGATAACTGTCAGCGGTGGCAGTGAAGGGGGACCGCAACTCCTTCAGAACATACAAGCGATAAGGCAGCTCTATAGCTGCCTGATTGGTTGTATGTAACACCCATCACTGGTTGTAAAAAATATTTACAGTGTCTAGCTAGAGGGCACATGAGACCCGCATCCAAGAGCAAGCCATCCGTCCGTCTGTTTATATACGGGCGGAGGGCAAGTGGTTAAGAAACATAATGGAAAAATGCTGCCAACTGCCTCTAATTTTATGAAAATAACTTGCTCCTTAATAACTGAAATATTTTCAGCCACCTCCCTTACACAAGGAATACATTTGCCACTACAACTGCCACCTTTAATGACTCCTACCTAACTACCATATGTTTCCGATACATATTTGAATATAATTTATGTTAAGTACCCTTTTAACCCTGTTGCTGTTTTAAATGCACCATAAAAGCAAAAGCGTTTAGCATCATTCTTTGTCCACGATAATTTGCTGATAGGAGTATACAGTATCATTGAAAACATTATAATCATTATATCATAGGCCTGCTGCTGATACTATACTGATGCTGCTCTCAAGGAAGATAAATTGCATCAAATTTGTCAACTCTTATTTTTGGGGTTATACTTAATTTAAAATTGATCTCAAAGCATACTGTGAAAGACAGTCATTAGTCCAGTTTTGCATTTATTAAACTCATTAAATTGATCTCATGCTAGTATAACTGACTATAATTTATTCTTACATTAAAACCAAAGATGAACAAAAAAACTTCTGAAAAGGGACAGGATTTGATCAACTACTGTAAATGAAGCATATGGACTGCACAGACTGTACCCTGAGATTAGGGATGCACCGATATCGATACTAATATCGTATCGGGGCTGATGCAGAGTATTTGGGAGAGTACTCATACTCGCCCAAATGCTCCTGATGCCTATCCTGATACCAGAACCCCCGGTATCAGGACGCAGGGTGGCGAGTCATTACACGCTGCCCAGCTTCCTGATTGGCCAGGAAGCCGGCTCTATGCTCCTGCGTCACCAGGGAGCATGGAACTGGCTACCCAGCCAATCAGGAAGATGGGGTAATGACTCGCCTCCAGCTCCATCACTTGGTGATGAGGGAGCATGGAGCCGGCTTCCTGGCCAATCAGGAAGCTGGGCAGAATGTCCCCCCACTTCCTGATTGTCCAGAAAACTGGCTCCATGCCTCCTCATCACCTGGTGACAAAGGAGCAGTGAGACAGCTTTCCGGCTAATCGGGAAGCCAGGCGACAAACCATTACATGCCGCTTCCAGGCTAATCAGGAGCCAGAAGGCGAGACAATACACGCCACTCAGCTTCCTTAATGGATACTTGTACTTGATTCTGAAAACCAGGTATCGGTGCACCCCCACCTGAGATTATTATGCCTGAAAAGGTTGCACCATAGAACACCTTTTTTTGATGGGAAAACTCTCTATTAACTTATTAACTTACTCAAAGGTATACCAGGAGTATATATATATATA
>NW_017306649.1:90074-106057 GCF_000935625.1 Nanorana parkeri | reverse complement strand
TATATATATATATATACAGGGCTTGAAAAATGTTAGGGTGTCTCACCAGTCATTCAAAAATGTCACCAGTCAGCATGGCCGGACTATAGCCTTGCAATATATGTTAAAAAAATTTTGGGACAGATAGAGCTTTCTTTTGAAGGTATATTATCACCACTAGGGGGGTATTTTTTACTATAAAATGAAAAAAGTACCGTAAATTTCGAATAAAAAAATGTTTTCCCTATGTTATGTACATCTATTCTTATCCATATTTTTGGTAAAACATAAAAGACGGGGTTGCGTCGGGTAAATAGACACCAAACATGTCAAGCCTTAAAATTGTGTGCGCCTGCAAAATCGCAAAAAACGACCACACTGAAAATTGGCCATTTGTTTTTCTTTTTACATTTTTTTAATGCTTCTTTATTTTTTATGATTCTTTCATTTTTGTATTACTTTTTTTTTTTTTTTACAAAACTTTATTGCTATCACATGGGGGGAAAAGAAGCCCCCTATGTGATAGCCAATTTACATGACAGGTCCTCTTTATGAAGACATCAGGGGTCTCCAAGACCCCTAATGTAACCTAGGGACCCCCAGAGAAGCTGATGAAGCCAAGATCTGCTTCTTCATCAGCTTCTGTAGCTGGAAAGTGACACTGAAGTGACACTGAATGCAGGAAGTGATGTAGTATACATCACTTCATGCATTTTGGGACTGGAGAGTAGATCAAAGGGAGATCGTGTACTGACCTCCCGTTGATCTCCTGTCACAGAGCTGTGCATTAGGCACAGCGGATCTCGGGACCGGCAACGGCAGTGACAGCTGCTGGTAATACAAGCGATCAGCCGTCTCGAGATGCTCGATCCCTTGAATGTAAAGCTCCCGGCCGGCCGTGTAATTACAACGGGTGGCCAGGAAACTGTTTGTTAGGCTGTGCCGTCCTCTCGTCATAGACGATGAGTGGATTTTTCAAGCCCTGTATATGTATATACTGTATATATATATATATATGGTTTTCCTACACTTACTTACATTAATGCAGCAATGTTACATTTTAGAATAGTTAATAGTGGAAAACAAATAGAGCCCTCTTTTTCTCTCCTTGCCATATACAGGTGCTTCATTAAGTCCAGGGTCAACACAGCCGTCTACCAGGAGATTTTGGAGCACTTCATGCTTCCTTTCGCAGATGAACTCTATTTGCATGCTGACTTTACTTTTACAGCAGGACTTGGCACCTGCCCACACCGCCAAAAGCACCAAAACCTGGTTCAATGACCGTGGGATTACTGTGCTTGATTCACCAGCAAACTCGCCTGACCTGAACCCCATAGAGAATCTATGGGGCATTGCCAAGAGAAAGATGAGAGACATGAGACCGAACAATGCAGAAGAGCTGAAAGCCGCTATTGAAGCATCCTGGTCTTCCATAACACCTCAGCAGTGCCACAGGCTGATAGCTTCCATGCCACGCCGCATTGAGGCAGTAATTGCTGCAAAAGGGGCCCAAACCAAGTACTGAGTACATATGCATGCTTATACTTTTCAGAGTTTTGATATTGTTCTATGTACAATCCTTGTTTTATTGATTGCAAGTAATATTCTAATTTTCTGAGATTGTGGATTTGGAGTTTTCATGAGCTGTAAGCCATAATCATCACAATTATGACAAATCACGGCTTGAACTCTCTTGCTCTGCATGTAATGAGTCTATCTCATATATTAGTTTCACCTTTTAAGTTGCATTAGTGAAATAAATTAACTTTTGCACGATATTCTAATTATTCGAGTTTCACCTGTATGTCTGCAAGACTACTGAGTATATCAACACAGGGTGTGTATCATCAACGTAAGTATACTAATAACAGTTACAGTCTATTTACATATAATTTTTTTACCTCCTGTATTGCAGAGTACTGTCAGTCTAAGAAGGGATCAGGCATTAAAAGTCAGGTGTTTCAGTAGTTTACAGGTTGAGAGGGAAGAGAGAGTACCTTAGCAGTGTTATCATGCACATCTATTGTCAAATGAGCATGCATTGAACTAGAAAGCTGAAGCAACAGTGATGTTACCATTCAATCAATACAGTGTGAGAAGAGTGTCTGAATCACAGGAGTAGGTGCAGTATTGGAAAGGTTTTAGAATGTTAAACATTGATGTATCTGCATTTCAGCTCTGTGTTAGCTGATTGCCTCTAGTTTTACCTCAAGGTTTACTAAAAGGCAACAATTAAAAAGCAGAAAATACTCAGTTCCATGTTTTGACTTCATCAAGTCAGTTCATCAAGCCAAGTCAACAACAAATGAAATACAAGCTCAGAAACACTACAGCATTGTAAAAGAAAAAAATATCCATATCCAATGCACAGGATGGTGTGGCAGCCGTGATTTGAATGAATATATTAAAGAGGAACCAGTGAAAACAGCATAAAAAGGCAGGAAGGCTGGGCTCTTATCCAAGAGCTGCATCTCCTCTCGGGAGCGGTCACATTTTAGATAGTTAATACAAAATGAAATACCTCCTATGAAATATGATATTATTCTAACATCAGGGCTCATGTATAATCCTACTAACTACGGTGCTCTGCACGATATATTTCAACATTTATTGGTCAATGATGAGACTGTGAATCTGACTAGCAAGCCTTATTACTTTGGCGATAGATAGGATGCCCATCTGGTTGGAAAATTTATTTTGAGCTCAAATTGTTCCACATGTTCACATTAAGGGTCCATCGTGTTGTGCTTGTAGCTGCTTTTCAGATTATCCTTCAGATCTAGATGGAAGTATTCATACTTTGTTTCAGACTCCTATGGCATAACATTTTTTAGTTTGTCAACACGCCAAACAAAATAAATGCACTGTTTGTAGTTGTCAGGATTTGAATTGTATGGACTCTGTTTTTTTAAAGGTCAAACACAAACACTGAAAAAATTGTTTTCAACACTAACATTTTACGGTATATTGTTACTATTCCTCAAGTTCATGATTCTATCACATGCACTGTACACATTTGTAGATCTGAATATTATGCTGTGTATCCACTAAGCTTGCTAGATGGATGGAGAGACAAACACATACTGTATAACATAGATGTTTATTTTTAAGAAGACCACTACACATGCATTGGTGCAAGAGGAGCAGTAAATCATGATTACTGTGCAGCACATTTAAGCATGAAGATCATCGTCTATATATAATATGCAAAAATGTATGTAATCATACACATACTAAATATAATTATCTATTATGTTTCTGTTTAATCCTGTGGCAGCTTTGGATCAGACTGATTTGCCTTTTTTCCATTACTTTTAGACTTTAATTACGTCTTTAATAACATTTATGTTGCATGTTTTAGTAAAAAAATGAAACTCTTGAAATATGCTGCCCTTTAACACTTTGCAGACATGATGAATTTACATAAGACAGACTGTTCGATGTCTTCAGCATCAGTGGGCATGCTCCACTGCTATGTTAAAGATAAACTAGCATTTATGCACTTCAATCCCCTCAAAAAAATATTGATTTGTTGCATTATGTTCTGTAAACGGCCGAGTGAATAACCAAGCCGAAGTGAAGTGAGCCGACTGCTGTTCAGCTATTCACTTCAGCCTTGTAGGCTAATTTTGGCTGTACATCAGACTGCCTTCGCTCAGCCAAACATGCTCGGCATGTTCGGCTGAGGCGAAGTGCAGAAGGAGTTTGACTCAGCCGATCCAACATCTGGATCAGCTGAGCCACAGCTCCGGCAGCTCCCTCGCTGCTGTTTGCCCCTATTCTCATAGGGACCGAATAGCAGTAAGTGAATAGCCAAATGCCTCTCAAAGTAGTAAGTGAATAGCAGTAAGTGAATAGCCCAATAGCCGAGCCGAATGCAGCGGGCAGCCGGGAGAGTTGGGCTATCTGGAGATCAGTGTCCCTGTTTATCTGGTAACCAGGGACGCTGATCTGCCTATGCAAGTGGCCGGAGCCAGCCATGAGATGATGGTTGGCTCCACCCAGCGGTCCGTAGCAGGCTGTCGGCCGGCCAATGGCCAGCCTTTCAGCCAGCTTCGCCTTTCACCTCGGCTCAGTCGAGCCAATGCTTATGCCTTCGGCTTGACTGAGCCGCTCGGCCAACTTCGGGAGCTGTAGGGGCTATAATGAATAGCCTGTACAGCAGCCCTTCGATTCTACTGAACCAAAGGGGTTCTGGGGCCAAAGCTAGCCGAAGGATCAGCCGAAGCTACAGCTAGATCCTTCGGCAGCCTAGTGAATTGACCCCATAATGTTTTTGGGTTTTAGGAATCTTCAAGTCTTAAATGTGGATTATGACATGTGTGCAAAAAACGGAAACAAAAGGCCTTGTCAGTGAAAGGGTTAAAGTAGTTTTTTATCTCTCAAAGTTTTTTCAATAATTAATCTAGATAAAGCAAATATACATTGCCCAGCAAAGTACTGCTTTACATTTTTGCACAAACACCTACAATCATCGTGTTTCTGATCATCTGCTTCCAAGTCTCTCAGCTCAGCTTCCTGGAACTTCCTGTCCAATACAGGATCACAGAGGACAGTGCAGACTCCAGTAACTGTTTAGCTTGGAGACGGAAGGAGGCGGGGCCAGGGGGGAGGGAAGTAGCTTGATTTGCTGTGTCTGTGTGTTTGTGGAGACACACACATCTTACTCACACACAAGGGAGACTGCATAGCATTCTGCTTGAGAAAGGAGTCACTTTAAAACAAGATATCAAGGCTAGTGCTCAGGAGACCAGCTCATTTTGCAGGAAACTGAAACTTTAAATCTCAAGGAGCATCATCCATTGTAAGTGATTTCATTAGTGTTTGCAATATCTTGAAATCCTTTTGACTTTAATATCACTTTAATTGAATCCATCTGCAGTTTAAGTAAATAATCCTTACAACAAAAAACAAAATGTATACATTATGGTTACTGAGAAGTGTTTATTAGCAATATTAGCTTACAGGGCTATGCTTCTAAAATTATTAGAAGGCCTGAGGATCTACATTCTTAATCACTTGTTATGATCAAATGCCAAAATTATGTCTGCATTTGTTGTGATCAAATTATTTGACACATCATAGTAAATCAATATGCAGCCAAACATAAAAAGAGCTGAAGTGTATTCCAATCTGTGAACTGGGCCACCTTTGCTGCTTGGCCCCACAGCAGTTTCCATGGGTTGCTATGGCTACAGTGATACCTTTGGGTCCTTATAGTTCTGCTGCTAATATTTTCTATTTCATGCTTTTGCAGACCGACAATAAACACACACACTTTTTTTTTTTATTTCTGCAGTGTAAAACCTTATCCTCATGGACAAGTTAGGAGCTGCCACAGCATTGCACATTTAACCATAAAAATACTAAGTAAAATGATCTAATGATATTTGCTACGGTGTAATTTCATTTACATCAAGAACCTGCTATAGTATTAGATTAAAATACCTGTCAAATTAATATTTACTATTTGGTTTACTTTTAGTACACAGGTTTACCAGTTAAAAGTATTCTTTAACCTAGGAGCTTTGGTCCTTGTAAACTTTCACAGAAAACATTTTGCCTGCTAATTTATTGCCTTCTAGTGTGTTAAAATCCTTCCCATATCAACAGTTTTTGCTGAAATCAATAGGTGGCAGTTTCTCTACAGCTATTTGACATTATAAATGTAAAAGACAATTACAGTTGGGAGTGCAACATTTGCTTTGCAGCTTCCAGTATTAAATGTTTGTAAGATAGTTGTCTTTTTTCATTTAATTGCTGGCTACAAAATACCAAACAGGCTTGGTCTACAGTCTTGTTATACAGCCTGTAAATGTGTATGATCACTGTATAGTTGTTTTCTCAGCTAAAGAAGAAGTGCATGGCAAGCTGTCTATTCTTCGACTTTTGGTTTTAATAATTACTTACTAATAGCCTTGCTATCAATATAATATAACAACAGAAGAACATTCCCTGTTTCTTGCCTAAAACACTGGAGGGTTCTTGCACCCATTCAGTTTTACCCTCTCAGTGAGCATGCTCTTTCTGTTCTTATCCTTCATGTTGTACTCCCTCTTGTAGCTGTCGTTTGCAAAAGGGCACACCGTTCCTGCACACAGTTGGTTTTACACTCCCATGGCTCATGGTACACTTTTCTCTCTGCTTTCTTTCTCAGTGTTTTCTCCCCCTTCCCAGCTGTTTGTAGTAGAACTCCTATTTCCTATCACAAACAGACCAAGAATCCTTTTGCGGTCATTGATAATATATTCAGTGACATCACCCAGGATACCTGGCTGGTTTGCATATAAACAGAAGCCAGACATCGGTGTCTATGTGCATCATGATTGAAACAGGATTTACATCACTGGATGACATTGTTTACATTTTTTTTACAATTTTTATTACATTTCTTTGTCACGGTGTGGTGTTTATTTACAGTTGAAACTCGAATAATTAGAATATCGTGCAAAGTTCATTTATTTCACTAATGCAACTTAAAAGGTGAAACTAATATATGAGATAGACTCATTACATGCAAAGCAAGATAATTCAAGCCGTGATTTGTCATAATTGTGATGATTATGGCTTACAGCTCATGAAAACCCCAAGAACCCCAAATCCACAACCTCAAAAAAGTAGATTATTACATGCAATCAATAAAACAAGGATTGTACATAGACCAATATCGGACCTCTGAAAAGTACAAGCATGCATATGTACTCAGTACTTGGTTTGGGCCCCTTTTGCAGCACTTACTGCAATTACTTTTGCACGATATTCTAATTATTCGAGTTTCACCTGTACATTTAAAAGAGAACTATGGCCCAACCTTTGTTTTGCCATAGTTCTCTTTAGGGTCACAGGAGGACATTCAATATGCCCTCCTGTGACCCACAACTCAGCATATACAGCACAGAACCATGCTGCGGCCAGGAAAGATCCAGACAATATTGTTGGCACCCACATCGCAACTTGATAGACAGATGGCTCTGCCTCTAGAAAGCCCCTCCCCCATCCACCCTCCAGTCAACACTGGAGGAACAGAGAGAGGGGAGGGGGGGAATCCTTGTGGGGAGTGGTGTATGACAGTCAGAAAGTGTGAAAAACTGCTTTGATAAAAATACCCCCAAAAATGTAAACAATGCCCCCGAAGTAAAACCATCATAATTCATGTCCAGTGATGTTTTGTCATACCTTGTCATATTTTCATTGCTGTTTATGTCCCAGTTGCACATTTTCCCTGGCATTCTGTATTATGAAACAGCTTCTCACTGGGACAGTAAGTGAGGGAAAATCTCTCTAAGGGTGCCCATACACTGTGCAATTTCGGCCAGTTCTTGAGGAAACAGCAGGGATTCCTCAATCAACACACTTGTAGTGTTGATGGAGGATTCTGCTCTATTTTTTTGTTCCGCCCCCCTGATTGAATGAGAAAAATAGAGCAGTGTATGTGAACTCCAGATAGTAGTAAAAAAACATGCAGAAGTTCTAATTTTTTTCCTCATTCTATCCAAAACTAGAAACCACGATTCACTGCTTTATTGCAGAGAAACCCACAGAGAAACCACATATCTGGGAGTATTGGATTTCTTGTCCCCTGCTACCTGCTGTGGCTTCTCCTACCAGCCTCTATGCCACTACTGCTTCTTGTCGTTTTTTTACCTCCTTTAATCTTCACCTTATTTGTCCCTCTTTTCCCAATTGGTTGAAGTTATTTTTTTAACATTTTGCTATTGGCTAACCAAAACAACATACATTTGGGAAACAGTAATTCTAGCAAGAGAAATGTAGCTGAAAGTTAAAGTATAACTTTAGTCAAATAGGAAATTGATACCAATGTAAATGCACTTACATATCCTGTCCTCACTACCACCTCAAGGTAATACCGGTAGATAATTAGACTGTAGTAGTGGAAGTTAAATGTTTCTAACTCTTAGTACATATGACAACAATAGTTCCTTGTGCCTTGTATTGGTATTCTTAGAGTGCAATGTAATGCTAATTACAGAAATCAAGCTCCCATTGTTAAGTACAATGTCTATTTCATGTGCTGGAAACATGTAAAAACAGTACAATGCACTGATATCATGGTAACTGCCAGAGAAGATTGTCCATTTAAATGCCGAATGCGCGCATTTAACGAACATCTATTTCCATTCAAATGTAGAATTTCAAGTTATTCAGACAATAGAGATGCTGCTGGCATGATGATAGATCTTGTTCTATTTTAACAAAGCTCTGAAATAAAATTTTGTGATTGATTCTTTCAAATTCAAAGCATTTGCCAGTGATTTTGTGATTTGAAGAATGGAATAAGTAAATCATATTTTAGGTTCCTCAGGTCAGTGTATTCTTTTATATCCTAAAAAGATCCATAAAATTGATTTTTTTTTTCATTGCAGGTATTTTGTATGGCGCACCCATAGTTAACTCAAATCTGACTCCTTTGCCAGCTCCTATGTTTTTTTTTACTTCACACATCCTCTCGATTTCTCCATCAGTCAATGCAGCATGTTTGAAATAGTTTTTTTTGTTTAACTCTCTACCTTTATACCTCAGACCTTTATTCCAGCTGGCTCAGTTATGCTTGAATACCATAAAAGGGTATGCTCTTAAAACCTTCCTTAGTTATACCTAAATGTACACATACATGGTTGTGTTTTTTTATGTTCTCTATTATGTTTGGCAATATGATTCTTTTTATGATGTCTATGTCTTTTTACATTTTCTCTTTGTTCTGTCACTTTTCAGTGGTTCCAATTATGTCTTCCAACTGTTGATTTCTGGGTGACAGTTCCATTTTTAATCCTTCTTCTCTGTATTGCCTCTAATTTGTTCCAGTTGCTGACTGGTCCTTATATGTGGCAGTGAATGTGCATGATATAATAAGAAGTAAATTACAGCACAGCTAGGTTAGCTTCTAGAGATATAATTTGGTGGTGTTATTTTGGAAGTATTATTTCTTTAAAAAATGAAATGCAGTAATACTGTAGACCCAGAGAGGAGTTGTATTCATTTACCTTCTGCTAGCAGCAGCTAATGTACTTTTGTAAGGGAAATATTGGAGGCAGGTGCTTTGGATTTAAGCTAAACTTAAAGACAAAACAAGGAAGTAGCTGTAGGGGTCTCTTCGTTGGCCACTGCTGGAAATGGAACTCTGCTCTTGGGGGGCGCCGTCACTACACACAGTAAACATCACGATCATCAGAGGCCATCAGTCATCTGCCATCTTGTGAACCTTTCATCCTTGTAAAGCAAGAGAGTAATGTCTGCTTTGGCAAACAAAAAATATTCTGGAGCTTAGATCTGCTTGGCCTCCATGCTTTGGCCACAACAAAGAGAGAATTTCTGTTTCATCATAACTTGTCCCTGCTTACTGCACTGCCACTACATGCTGCTCACTGCCTTTCACTGCCACTAAATACTGCATATTGCACTGTAAACAACACTACTCAATGTCCTCCACTGCCACTGAACACTGCTTACTGCACTGTCACCACACACTTCTCTGCACTGCTATTATTTACAGGTTACTTTACCAAAACTAAATAAAGTTCACTGCACTATCGCAACATTTGTGCTTCAGTGCACTGCTAGCAATGGTACAGGTACACACACCTTTTTTGGTACGTTTTGGTGTGTTAGGCAGCCCTTTCATTTGAACAGGATGCCTTAATGCTGTGCACATAAACGCACATGGCCCAGCACACCACAATGGTTTAATCTGGTGTACAGGACCCTGATTTGGCAACAATGGCAGAGCGGACTTGTTATCTCTCCATTCACAGACTGAATTTAAAAAAATGGAACAGTCTGCAGGGAAAAGAAGCTTGAGATTCATATTAGTGTGTAAGTGTGTGTGTGTGTGTGTGTGTTATGTAACCATGTTTCATGTTACACTCTAAATGTGGTTGTGACATGAAACATGGTTACACAAAGTAAACTTAGTTTTTGATTATGCCTAATTAGGGTTAATAAGGAGTTAAAATACTGTATATATTTTCTCATACAGTTGCCTTATCTGACATCATATATAGATCAAAGGTCAACACTTTAATCTATATAGGAATGAAACAGAGTAAGTACAATGTAAATTAACATATCTCAATGAAGCTTTTGAACACTGTTCAGAAGTTTTATTTTATGAAAATGTGACTGTGGCTGGGTTTTGATACAGAAAAGTAGTGTTGGATGTGAGTAACAGAGAACTAGTGACAGGGGGAGTGTAATTTGGAGGAGAGTAACATAGATCTAGTGACGGGGGAGTGTAAGTTGGCTGAGAGTAACAGAGATCTAGTGACAGGGGGAACATAAGTTGGAGGAGAGTAACATAGGTCTAGTGATAGGGGGAGCATAAGTTGGAAGAGAGTAACAGAGATCTAGTGAGAGGGGGGCATAGGTTGGAGGAGAATAACAGAGATCTAGTGACAGGGGGAGTTTAAGTTGGAGGAGAGTAACAGAGAACTAGTGACAGGGGGAGTGTAAGTTGGAAGAGAGTAACAGAGCTCTAGTGACAGGGGGAGCGTACGTTGTAGGAAAGTAACAGAGATCCAGTGACAGGGAGAGTGTAAGTTGGAGGAGAGTAACAGGGATCTAGTGCCGGGGGATCATAAGTTGGAGGAGAATAACATAGATCTTGTGACAGGGGGAGCATACGTTGGAAGAGAGTAATAGAGATCTAGTGAGAGGGGGAGCATAGGTTGCAGGAGAATAACAGAGATCTAGTGACAGGGGGAGCTTACGATGGAGGAGAGTAACAGAGAACTAGTGACAGGGGGAGTGTAATTTGGAAGAGAGTAACAGAGATCTAGTGACAGGGTGTGTGTATGTGTTATGTAACCATGTTTCATGTTACTCTCAATGTGGGTGTGACATGAAACATGGTTACACAAAGTAAACGTAGTTTTTGATTAGGCCTAATTAGGGTTAATAAGGAGTTAAAATACTGCATATATTTTCTCATACGGTTGCCTTATCTGACATCATATATACATCAAAGGTCAACCCTTTAATCTGTATAGGAATGAAACAGAGTAAGTACAATGTAAATAAACATTTCTCAATGAAGCTTTTGAACACTGTTCAGAAGTTTTATTTTATGAAGCAGTGACTGCGGCTGGGTTTTGATACAGAAAAGTAGTGTTGGAGGAGAATAACAGAGATCTAGTGACAGGGGGAGTGTAAGTTGGAAGAGAGTAACATAGATCTAGTGACAGGGTGCGGGTAATTGTTGTCAGGGTACCATGCACAGGCGTCCTCACACCACATGCAGGTACCCACGCAGGATGACCAAATTAATATGCCCACACAGGATAGGGTTCTATGCACACAGTTTATTTGCTACACATCAACAAAACTACAAACCCCCCTCAACCCCCCACAGGTTTAGCAGTGAAGTAATAAACCCACCGTTGGGACAAACACACACCTACAGCCAGGGGGAAGCAACAAGGAGGGGTAACAGGCCTGCAGATATATGGCAGGCCTCAGGATAAAAGGAGAGTGGTCAGGTACAAGCCAGGTCATAACAGGAGGGCAGCAGCACGGTACAGGAACAGGATCCAAGAGAGTGGTCGGGTAAGAAGCCGGGTCGGTGACAGGTCTGCAGATAGGAAGCAGGGTTCAGGTTTATGTGAATCAGTCAAGTGCAGGCGACGCAATACTGAGCCAGCTTCCTGACTGCAGGTAGGGCCTAAATACCCTCCCAGGAAGCACCAGGTGATGGGATGATCAGTCACAGCTGGGGCACACCCGCAGGTGAGTACTGGAGCTGCAGGTTCCTTACAGTCCCTGGCTGCTGGAGACACCCGCAGGCGAGCACAGGAACTGCAGGACCCGGCTCCAGCACCACCTGGGGGGTGCTCTGGATCCTGACAATTGTGGAGGAGAGTAACAGAGATCTAGTGACATGGAAAGTGTAAGTTGGAGGAGAGTAACAGAGATCTAGTGACAGGGAGAGTGTAAGTTGGAGGAGAGTAACAGAGATCTAGTGACAGGGAGAGTGTAAGTTGGAGGAGAGTAACAGAGGTCTAGTGATGGGGAGCAAAATTTGGAGGGGAGTAACAAAGATCTAGTGACAGGGAGAGTGTAAGTTGGAGGAGAGTAACAGAGATCTATTGACCGTGGGAGAGCAAGTTGGAGGAGAGTAATACAGATCTAGTGACAGGGGGAGCATAAGTTGGAGGGGAGTAACAGAGATCTAGTGACAGGGGGTGCATACGTTGCCAAAAACATACCGGGCATTTGCAGTATGCTCAAAATCCTCAGATCATTAAACTTCATAAAAGCATTCCTTTTTTTAAATTACAAATATCTTGACAACAGGTTGTTTTTTTATTGTTCTTTCACTTACATTACTATCTGTTTTATCTACACAAGCAATGCTTAATTTTTTAAACATTGTACACAATCCAAGCTAATAAGCACACAAATGAAAACAACTATTTGTATATAAGGTGTGTGTGTGCCTTATTTTAAAGCTTGTTTATGCCATTTGGAGTAACTCAGGAATAGGGATGGGCTGCACGTTCGAGTCGAACATAGCATGTTCTAGCGTTCGCCGAACGCCGAACATTATGGGATGTCCACGGTATGTTCGACCGCGGGACATCCCACAATGCACTGCGCCGTCCGAAACGGTAACTGGCTACAGTCTTGCACCTGACCGCAGGTCAGGTGCAAGATTGTGGCAATCAGGGCTCAGTACAAACTCATAGACTTGCATTGAGTTCTAAGTTCGAATTAGAAATTTTTCCATGTTCGAAAGTTCGAGTTAGAACCGAACACGGGGGTGTTCGGCTCATCCCTACTCAGGAACTCATTTCACTGTTAATCAGAAAATCTAAGTCTTCTTTGTAATAGATGGAGTAGGTTTTGCAGTGGAAGCTGTTTGACAGGTGGATCAATAATATCATGCAGCATCTGCCAGATTGTATTCCTTCACAGATGTGCTGGCCACAGGTCAAAGTAACAAGGTCGATTCAAACGTCACTTATCATATATAGTAAATTGAAATACAAACCATATTAAATTGTTAATATTAAAAGTAAAATATACCACATATACTAATCTGTTATAACATCAGCATTGTAATAGAAATGCACACTATAGTTGTTTTTGATCATGCAATCAAATCCTAAATAAAAAATCCCTTTTATGTAATGAGTGCTGCCTTAAGTCTACTGATTACATTTACCAAGGATTGCCACTGTGGTTTGTATTTCTTTTCCTGCTGCATGATTTGCTGCAATGTTGATTTCGCAAGACTACGGGGTCTATTCACTAACCTGCCGAGGGCAGCCGAGTGAATGATGCTCAGCCATGATCGGGAGCTGTACGGGCTATTGTGAATAGCCCGTAAAGCACCCCTTCGGTTCTACTGAACCGAAGGGGTCCTGGGGCCGAAGCTAGCCAAAGGATCGGGCAAAGCTACGGCTAGATCCTTTGGCAGCTTCGTGAATAGACCCCTACATATCCAATCATGCGATGCTTCCAGCAAGCAATGATAATGTTACATTGTGGGCATTTTCTGTGCTAACTGTGAGAGAGGAGTTTGTAGTTGAGTGAGCGTGGCTTTGTGAGGCTTTGTGAGAGTGGTGACATAAAGGAAGTGCATATTCTTAGGGCTCAGTGAAATTTTGTCACTGCATTGAGAAAGTATGTCTTATGGGCATCTTCATTAAGTAATTTTATAACAGTAACAAGAGTGGTCAGCAGAGGAAGGCCTGAGGCGCGATGTAAGCACGCTATTTCCTCAGGTGCAGGATCACAGCTCAGCTATGGTTTGCTGTCTGGTGAAGGCGTCTCCTGTGATTTGGTCGCTTCTCATATGTTTGCTCTTCCTACCCCTTTCCAATTGTCCTTATGCTGACTAACATTGCTGTCATATCATCCTGAGGAAGCTGTCTTCAGCGAAACACGTTGAGTTACAGCAACCCTGTTGGAATCATCATAATAAGGAATGTAATAATATAGAATATACAGTATGTTCTGACACACAAGTGATCGCTATGGACCTAAACCAGCAGTTTTACTATTGTGCTTTTTATTGTGCTAATAAAAAACAGTGTTTTTAAGTTAAACTTGAAGGCTATGTTTATGTGCCTAAAAAGCCCAGGCGTTTGAACCAGAGGCTCCATCATGTTTATTTCAAGTCATTTTATAAACTTCTAGACTGATATGGTTATTAGAAGTGGGATAGAAATTATGGAACTTCAATATAGAAATACATCTCAGATAGCAAGGATAACTTGCCACAAACTTGTGGCAGGGTTAAATTGTTATTCTTTCTAACTTGCTGCACACATTCCTGGCAAGTTGTAGACTTGCAGAACACTTGCAGCACAAGTTCTAGTTGACACTTTTTGAATTTGTAGCAAATTTGCTTGGCAAGTCTACAGCAAGAGTCCTGCAGGTCTTAGCAAGAGCTCTGCAAGTATACAGCACTTTTGCAAAGCACGTTGATCTGGAGACTTGCAATGCAGACTTGCTGTAATTGTGCAACAAAATTGTGAAGCTTGGCAAGTCTGCAATAGTTTAGCAAGCCATTTTCAAACTAGCAGCTCAATTGCTTGCTATCTTAGATGTTTATTATTTTTAGTTTTTGACCACTGATACATTTTAAAGGTATTTAGAGTGTGTGTGTGTGTGTGTGTGTGTGTGCATTCATGCATGTATAATGAAGGTTATTATTATTATTATTCAGGAATCAAATTTGCACTCACCCTCCACACTGTACATAGTCAGTCTGCTACACTCTTATGTAATTTAAGTTGGCCACACTTGTGAAGGAACTGACACCTGATGCATACAATTTTGTAGAAGTTGTGCAACATTCTCAATGTACACAGGACACAATCACACTGGGTTGTAATACTTAACAAATTTGTCTAATATCGTTGTAGATGCAGCACAGAGAACTAGTACCATGTTTTACTAATATATATGCATTTATGGGGGATTTCCTTAACATAGTTTGTAAGGCAGATCAGAGTTTTCAGTGAATGAGAGGTTCCATTAGAATCTGATAATCCAAAGCATATAGTAGCGACACCATTAGAAGGACTATTTTCTGTGCAACATCTAGACCTTGCTGGCCCAACTTTAAAATGTTCTCTTGATAAGTGTCTTGCAAAGGTAGGAGACATTATTACCCTTGCAATTCTTTGTATTTAATGAAGCAAAGCCCTAACCAAAAGTTTTGTTAAACATTTGTGTTTATTGTGTTTTATTGTTAATCTGAGCTTATTATTTCCTGGTCATGTCCAGGAAGGCACTCTGTGGTTATCAGGAGTAATTGCCATGTAGCCCTTGCTGGACTGACTAAGCTGTTATTTGTCTACAGCTTACAGTTTCATTATTTAAATGATCAAAACCAAAAAGTGACAGGGTGGTCTAATTGTATTTTGGAGGTCAGTTAAATAGAATTCTGATTGTCAGTCAACTATGTTGACAGGGGAATCATAAATGGCTGTTAGTGCAAAGAAGACCAGATTAGCCTTGTTGTACTAGCTAGTTATGTCAGCAGTAATGAATTCTGTGACACTATGGGAATGCCCATTTGTGGGGATAGAGTTCAGAGCAGAAACCCATGAAAAGGTGCCAGACCTCTTACTTTACTCAAACTGAGTAACCCACAACCTCCAGTGTAGGTTTTATGACAGCAACCAAGCCTCTTACATCAACAATTATTGGTAATTAATGTTACCTGTTACCTATCTGTGCAGTGTACAATGGTGTTCCAATTATCCTTTAAGAGGCTAGCAGCAATATGAATCTATTCTTCGGGAACTTAATACTACCTTTGTTAAAAGTACAAACAGCTTTGTACCAAACTATTTACTAAAAAAGAAAAAAGGTATAATAAAGACACAATATTAAGTATGGTATATGCCAAGGTCAACATCCTTATATCATTTGACCTTCCCTTCTAAAACTTTGTTAAATATGGTCTGACCATTTGACATCAGCTTGGGAAACCTCCATAGTTAATTAAGCAAAGGAAATAGTCATATTAAACT